>NW_027477553.1:0-65545 GCF_051020955.1 Megalopta genalis | reverse complement strand
TGTGGATATAAGGCTGATTTGTGTATTTTGCATGAATCTGAAGCTAAATTGTTCATTTGGCATGAATTTGATGCTAAATCGATCGTTTAAAGTCGCTATTTCGCACGAATTTGAATCGTAATCGTGTGTTTCGCATGATATTGAAGTTAAATCGTTTGTTTCGTGCGGATTTAAAGCTAATTCGTGTATTTCGCATGAATCTGAAGCTAAATTGTTCATTTCGCATGAATTTGAAGCTAAATCGATGGTTTAAAATCGCTATTTCACACGAATTTGAATCGAAATCGTGTGTTTCGCATGATATTGAAGTTAAATCGTTTGTTTCGTGTGGATTTAAAGCTAATTCGTGTATTTCGCATGAATCTGAAGCTAAATTGTGCATTTCGCATGAATTTGAAGCTAAATCGTTTATTTAAAATCTCTATTTCGATCGAATTTGAGTCGAAATCGTGTATTTCGCATGATATTGACGCTAAATCGTTTGTCCCGCGTGGATTTGAAGCAAATTCGTGTATTTCGCATGAATCTGAGCTAAATTGTTCATTTGGCTTGAATTTGAAGCTAAATCGATCTTTTAAAATCGCTATTTCCCACGAATTTGAATCGTAATCGTGTGTTTCGCATGATATTGAAGTTAAATCGTTTGTTTCGTGCGGATTTAAAGCTAATTCGTGTATTTCGCATGAATCTGAAGCTAAATTGTTCATTTCGCATGAATTTGAAGCTAAATCGATCGTTTAAAATCGCTATTTCGCACGAATTTGAATCGAAATCGTGTGTTTCGTATGATACTGAAGTTAAATCGTTTGTTTCGTGTGGATTTAAAGTTAATTCGTGCATTTCGCATGAATATGAAGCTTGATTGTTCATTTCGCATGAATTTGAATATAAATCGTTTGTTTAAAATCGCTATTTCGCACGAATTTGTGTCGGAATCGTGTATTTCGCATGAATCTGAAGCTAAATTTTTCATTTGGCATGAATTTGAAGCTAAATCGATCTTTTAAAATCGCTATTTCGCACGAATTTGGATCGAAATCGTGTGTTTCGCATGATATTGAAGTTAAATCGTTTGTTTCGTGTGGATTTAAAGCTAATTCGTGTATTTCACATGAATCTGAAGCTAAATCGTTTATTTAAAATCGCTATTTCGATCGAATTTGAGTCGAAATCGTGTATTTCGCATGATATTGACGCTAAATCGTTTGTCTCGCGTGGATTTGAAGCAAATTCGTGTATTTTGCATGAATCTGAAGCAAAATTGTTCATTTGGCATGAATTTGAATCTAAATCGATCGTTTAAAATCGCTATTTCACACGAATTTGAATCGAAATCATGTGTTTCGCATGATATTGAAGTTAAATCGTTTGTTTCGTGTGGATTTAAAGCTAATTCGTGTATTTCACATGAATCTGAAGCTAAATTGTTCATTTCGCATGAATGTGAATCTTAATCGTTTGTTTAAAATCGCTATTTCGCACGAATTTGAGTCTGAATCGTGTATTTCGCATGAATCTGAAGCTAAATAGTTCATTTGGCATGAATTTGAAGCTAAATCGATCTTTTAAAATCGCTATTTCCCACAAATTTGAATCGTAATCGTGTGTTTCGCATGATATTGAAGTTAAATCGTTTGTTTCGTGTGGATTTAAAGCTGATTTGTGTATTTCGAATGAATCTGAAGCTAAATTGTTCATTTGGCATGAATTTGAAGCTAAATCATGTATATCACAAGTATTTGAAGCTAAATCTCTTGTTTCGCATGGATTTGAATCTAAACCTTCCACTTCGCATTGATTTGAAACTAAATCATGTGTTTCGCTTGGCTTTGAAGCTAACTCGGTTATATCGCATGCAGTTGACGCTAAATCATGTATATCACAAGTATTTGAAACTAAACCATTTGTTTCGTATGGATTCGAAGATAAGCCTTCTACTTCGCATTGATTTGATGCTAAATTATGTGTTTGGCAAGGATTTGAAGCTAACTCGTTTATTTCACATCCAGTTGAAGCTAAATCATGTATATCACAAATATTTGAAGCTAAACCATTTGCGTCGTTTGGATTCGAAGATAAGCCTTCTCCTTCGCATTGATTTTAAGCTAAATCATGTGTTTCGCATTGATTTGAAGCTACCTCGTTTGTTTCGCATGCAGTTGAATCTAAATCATGTATATCACAAGAATTTGAGGCTAAACAATTTGATTCGCATGGATTTGAAGCTAAGCCTTCTACTTCGCATTGATGTGGAGCTGAATCATGTGTTTCGCTGGAATTTGAAGCTAACACATCTTTTTCACATGCAGTTGAAGCTAAATCATGTATACTACAAGTATTTGGAGCTGAACCATTTGTTTCGCATGGATTCGAAGATATGCCTCCTACTTTGTATTGATTTGAATCTAAACCATGTGTTTCGCATGGATTTGAAGCTAAATCATGTGTTTCACATGAAGTTGATCCTAAATCATGTATATCACAAGTATTTGAAGCTAAACCATCTGTTTCGCATGGATTCGAAGATCAGCCTTCTACTTCGCATTGATTTGAAGATAAATCATGTGTTTCGCATGGATTTGAAGCAAACTCGTTTGTGTCGAATGCATATCAAGCTATTTCATATATATCACTAGTATTTGAAGCTAACTCATGTATTTCGCATGGATTTGATGCTAAGCCATCTACTTCAAACTGATTTGAAGCTAAGTCATGTGTTTGGCTAGGATGTGAAGCAAACTCCTTTGTTTCGCATGCAATTGAAGCTAAATCATTTATATCTCAAGCATTTGAAGCTAAACCATTCGTGTCGCGTGGATTCGAAGATAAGCCTTCTACTTCGCATTGATTTGATGCTAAATCATGTGTTTCGCATGGATTTGAAGCTAACGCGTTTGTTTCGCACGCTGATGAAGCTAAATCACGTATATCACAAGTATTTGAAGCTAAACCATCTGTTTCGTGAGGATTCGAAGATGAGCCTTCTACTTCGCATTGATTTGAAGTTGTATCATTTGTTTCGCTTGAATTTGAAGCTAACAAGTTTGTTTCGCATGCAGTTGAAGCTAAATCATGTATATCAAAAGTATTTGAAGCTAAACCATTTGTTTCGCAAGATTATTAAGCTAAACCATGTGTTCCAAATGAATTTGAAGCTAAATAATGTGATTCGCATGGATTTGAAGCTAACTCGATGGTTTCGCATGCAGTTGAAGCTAAATCATGTATATCACAAATATTTGAAGCTAAACCATTTGCGTCGTTTGGATTCGAAGATAAGCCTTCTCCTTCGCATTGATTTTAAGCTAAATCATGTGTGTCGCATTGATTTGAAGCTACCTCCTTTGTTTCGCATGCAGTTGAATCTAAATCATGTATATCACAAGAATTTGAGGCTAAACAATTTGATTCGCATGGATTTGAAGCTAAGCCTTCTACTTCGCATTGATGTGGAGCTGAATCATGTGTTTCGCTGGAATTTGAAGCTAACACATCTTTTTCACATGCAGTTGAAGCTAAATCATGTATATTACAAGTATTTGAAGCTGAACCATTTGTTTCGCATGGATTCGAAGATATGCCTCCTACTTTGTATTGATTTGAATCTAAACCATGTGTTTCGCATGGATTTGAAGCTAAATCATTTGTTTCACATGAAGTTGAACCTAAATCATGTATATCACAAGTATTTGAAGCTAAACCATCTGTTTCGCATGGATTCGAAGATCAGCCTTCTACTTCGCATTGATTTGAAGATAAATCTTGTGTTTCGCATGGATTTGAAGCTATCTCGTTTGTTTCGCATGCTGTTGAATCTAAATCATGTATATTACAAGTATTTGAGGCTAAACCATTTGATTCGCGTGGATTTGAAGCTAAGCCTTCTACTTCGCATTGATTTGAAGCTGTGTCATTTGTTTCGCTGGAATTTGAAGCTAACACATGTTTTTCACATGCAGTTGAAGCTAAATCATGTATATTACAAGAATTTGAAGCTGAACCATTTGTTTCGCACGGATTCGAATATATGCCTCCTACTTCGCATCGATTTGAATCTAAAGCATGTGTTTCGCATGGATTTGAACCTAACTCATTTGTTTGACATGAAGTTGAAGCTAAATCATGTATATCACAAGTATTTGAAGCTGAACCATTTGTTTCGCAAGAATATTGTGCTGAACCATGTGTTTCGAATGAATTTGAAGCTAAATCATGTGTTTAGCATGGACTTGAAGCTATCTCGTTTGTTTCGCATGCTGTTAAAGCTAAATCACGTATATCACAAGTATTTGAAGCTAAACCATCTGTTTCGGGAGGATTCGAAGATGAGCCTTCTACTTCGCATTGATT
The DNA here is from genome assembly GCF_051020955.1 of Megalopta genalis. NCBI lineage: Eukaryota > Metazoa > Arthropoda > Insecta > Hymenoptera > Halictidae > Megalopta > Megalopta genalis. The sequence continues at coordinate 61,195 of NW_027477553.1, read as the reverse complement.
CGAAGCTAAATCATGTGTTTCGCTTGGATTTGAAACTACGCCTTCTACTTCGCATTGATTTGAAGCTAAACAATTTGTTTCGCTTGGATTTGAATCTAAGCCTTCTACTTCGCATTTGTTTCGCCTGCATTTCAAGCTATAACACTTACATTCACAAGTATGTGAAGCTAAATCATCCGCGTCGCTTGGATTTGCAGCTAAGTCTTAAACTTCGTGTTGGCTTCATACTAAGTCATGTTTTTCGCTTGGATTTGAAACAAACTTGTTTGTTTCGCATGCATTTCAAGCTATTTCATATATATCACAAGTATTTGAAGCTAACTCATTTATTTTGCATGGATTTGATGCTAAGCCATCTACTTCGCACTGATTTGAAGCTAAGTCATGTGTTTCGCTTGGATTTGAAGCTAACTCCTTTGTTTCGCATGCAATTGAAGCTAAATCATTTATATCTCAAGCATTTAAAGCTAAACCATTTGTTTCGCGTGGATTTGAAGATAAGCCTTCTACTTCGCATTGATTTGATGCTAAATCATGTGTTTCGCATGGATTTGAAGCTAACGCGTTTGTTTCGCACGCTGTTGAAGCTAAATCACGTATATCACAAGTATTTGAAGCTAAACCATCTGTTTCGTGAGGATTCGAAGATGAGCCTTCTACTTCGCATTGATTTGAATTTGAATCATTTGTTTCGCTTGGATTTGAAGTTAACAAGTTTGTTTCGCATGCAGTTGAAGCTAAATCATGTATATCACAAGTATTTGGAGCTAAACCATTTGTTTCGCAAGAAAATTAAGCTAAACCATGTGTTCCGAATGAATTTGAAGCTAAATAATGTGATTCGCATGGATTTGAAGCTAACTCGATGGTTACGCATGCAGTTGAAGCTAAATCATGTATATCACAAATATTTGAAGCTAAACCATTTGTTTCGCTTGGATTTGAAGATAAGCCTTCTCCTTCGCATTGATTTTAAGCAAAATCATGTGTCGCATGGATTTGAAGCTAACTGATTTGTTTCACATGAAGTTGAAGCTAAATCATGTATATCACAAGTATTTGAAGCTAAACAATCTGTTTCGCATGGATTCGAAGATCAGCCTTCTACTTCGCATTGATTTGAAGTTAAATCATGTGTTTCGCTGGTATTTGATGCTATCACATCTTTTTTACATGCAGTTGATGCTACATCATGTACATTACAAGTATTTGAAGCTGAACCATTTGTTTCGCATGGATTCGAAGATATGCCTCCTACTTCGTATTGATTTCAATCTAAATCATGTGTTTCTCATGGATTTGAAACTAAGCATTCTACTTTGCATTGATTTGAATCGAAATCATGTGTTTCGCATGGATTTGAAGCTAAGCCTTCCACTTCGCATTGATTTGAAGCTGAATCATGCGTTTCGCTTTGATTTGAAGCTAACTCGTTTGTTTCGCATGCAGTTGAAGCTAAATCACGTATATCACAAGTATTTGAAGCTGAAACATTTGTATCGCAAGAATATTGTGCTAAACCATGTGTTTCGAATGAATTTGAAGCTAAATCATGTGTTTCGCATGGATTTGAAGCTACCTCGTTTGTTTCGCATGCAGTTGAATCTAAATCATGTATATCACAAGAATTTGAGGCTAAACAATTTGATTCGCATGGATTTGAAGCTAAGCCTTCTACTTCGCATTGATGTGGAGCTGAATCATGAGTTTCGCTGGAATTTGAAGCTAACACATCTTTTTCATATGCAGTTGAAGCTAAATCATGTATATTACAAGTATTTGAAGCTGAACCATTTGTTTCGCATAGATTCGAAGATATGCCTCCTACTTTGTATTGATTTGAATCTAAACCATGTGCTTCGCATGGATTTGAAGCTAAATCATTTGTTTCACATGAAGTTGAACCTAAATCATGTATATCACAAGTATTTGAAGCTAAACAATCTGTTTCGCATGGATTCGAAGATCTGCCTTCCACTTCGCATTGATTTGAAGCTAAATCATGTGTTTCGCATGCATTTAAAGCTAACTCGTTTGTTTCGCATGCAGTTGAAGCAAAATCATGTATATCACAGGTGTTTGAAGCAAAACCATTTGTTTCGCTTTGATTTGAAGCTAAATCATGTGTTTCGCATGGATTTGATTCTAAATCGTTCGTTTCGCACGCTGCTGAAGCTAAATCATGTATATCACAAGTATTTGAAGCTAAATCACTTGTTTCGCATGGATTTGAAGCTAAACCTTCTACTTCGCATTGATTTGAAACTAAATCATGTGTTTCGCTTGGCTTTGAAGCTAACTCGGTTATATCGCATGCAGTTGACGCTAAATCATGTATATCACAAGTATTTGAAACTAAACCATTTGTTTCGTATGGATTCGAAGATAAGCCTTCTACTTCGCATTGATTTGATGCTAAATTATGTGTTTGGCAAGGATTTGAAGCTAACTCGTTTATTTCACATCCAGTTGAAGCTAAATCATGTATATCACAGGTGTTTGAAGCAAAACCATTTGTTTCGCATTGATTTGAAGCTAAATCATGTGTTTCGCATGGATTTTATGCTAAATCGTTTGTTTCGTCGGCATTTCAAGCTATAACACTTATATTCACAAGTATGTGAAGTTAAATCATTCGCTTCGCTTGGATTTGAAACTGAGCCTTAAACTTGGCTTGACTCCATACTAAGTCATGTTTTTCGCTTGGATTTGAAGCAAACTCGTTTGTGTCGAATGCATATCAAGCTATTTCATATATATCACTAGTATTTGAAGCTAACTCATGTATTTCGCATGGATTTGATGCTAAGCCATCTACTTCAAACTGATTTGAAGCTAAGTCATGTGTTTGGCTAGGATGTGAAGCTAACTCCTTTGTTTCGCATGCAATTGAAGCTAAATCATTTATATCTCAAGCATTTGAAGCTAAACCATTCGTGTCGCGTGGATTCGAAGATAAGCCTTCTACTTCGCATTGATTTGATGCTAAATCATGTGTTTCGCATGGATTTGAAGCTAACGCGTTTGTTTCGCACGCTGATGAAGCTAAATCACGTATATCACAAGTATTTGAAGCTAAACCATCTGTTTCGTGAGGATTCGAAGATGAGCCTTCTACTTCGCATTGATTTGAAGTTGAATCATTTGTTTCGCTTGAATTTGAAGCTAACAAGTTTGTTTCGCATGCAGTTGAAGCTAAATCATGTATATCAAAAGTATTTGAAGCTAAACCATTTGTTTCGCAAGAATAATAGGCTAAACCATGTGTTCCAAATGAATTTGAAGCTAAATAATGTGATTGGCATGGATTTGAAGCTAACTCGATGGTTTCGCATGCAGTTGAAGCTAAATCATGTATATCACAAATATTTGAAGCTAAACCATTTGCGTCGCTTGGATTCGAAGATAAGCCTTCTCCTTCGCATTGATTTTAAGCTAAATCATGTGTTTCGCATTGATTTGAAGCTACCTCGTTTGTTTCGCATGCAGTTGAATCTAAATCATGTATATCACAAGAATTTGAGGCTAAACAATTTGATTCGCATGGATTTGAAGCTAAGCCTTCTACTTCGCATTGATGTGGAGCTGAATCATGTGTTTCGCTGGAATTTGAAGCTAACACAACTTTTTCACATGCAGTTGAAGCTAAATCATGTATATTACAAGTATTTGAAGCTGAACCATTTGTTTCGCATGGATTCGAAGATATGCCTCCTACTTTGTATTGATTTGAATCTAAACCATGTGTTTCGCATGGATTTGAAGCTAAATCATTTGTTTCACATGAAGTTGAACCTAAATCATGTATATCACAAGTATTTGAAGCTAAACCATCTGTTTCGCATGGATTCGAAGATCAGCCTTCTACTTCGCATTGATTTGAAGATAAATCATGTGTTTCGCATGGATTTGAAGCTATCTCGTTTGTTTCGCATGCTGTTGAATCTAAATCATGTATATTACAAGTATTTGAGGCTAAACCATTTGATTCGCGTGGATTTGAAGCTAAGCCTTCTACTTCGCATTGATTTGAAGCTGTGTCATTTGTTTCGCTGGAATTTGAAGCTAACACATGTTTTTCAGATGCAGTTGAAGCTAAATCATGTATATTACAAGTATTTGAAGCTGAACCATTTGTTTCGCACGGATTCGAATATATGCCTCCTACTTCGCATCGATTTGAATCTAAAGCATTTGTTTCGCATGGATTTGAACCTAACTCATTTGTTTGACATGAAGTTGAAGCTAAATCATGTATATCACAAGTATTTGAAGCTGAACCATTTGTTTCGCAAGAATATTGTGCTGAACCATGTGTTTCGAATGAATTTGAAGCTAAATCATGTGTTTAGCATGGACTTGAAGCTATCTCGTTTGTTTCGCATGCTGTTAAAGCTAAATCACGTATATCACAAGTATTTGAAGCTAAACCATTTGCGTCGCTTGGATTCGAAGATAAGCCTTCTACTTCGCATTGATTTTAAGCTAAATCATGTGTTTCGCATTGATTTGAAGCTACCTCGTTTGTTTCGCATGCAGTTGAATCTAAATCATGTATATCACAAGAATTTGAGGCTAAACAATTTGATTCGCATGGATTTGAAGCTAAGCCTTCTACTTCGCATTGATGTGGAGCTGAATCATGTGTTTCGCTGGAATTTGAAGCTAACACAACTTTTTCACATGCAGTTGAAGCTAAATCATGTATATTACAAGTATTTGAAGCTGAACCATTTGTTTCGCATGGATTCGAAGATATGCCTCCTACTTTGTATTGATTTGAATCTAAACCATGTGTTTCGCATGGATTTGAAGCTAAATCATTTGTTTCACATGAAGTTGAACCTAAATCATGTATATCACAAGTATTTGAAGCTAAACCATCTGTTTCGCATGGATTCGAAGATCAGCCTTCTACTTCGCATTGATTTGAAGATAAATCATGTGTTTCGCATGGATTTGAAGCTATCTCGTTTGTTTCGCATGCTGTTGAATCTAAATCATGTATATTACAAGTATTTGAGGCTAAACCATTTGATTCGCGTGGATTTGAAGCTAAGCCTTCTACTTCGCATTGATTTGAAGCTGTGTCATTTGTTTCGCTGGAATTTGAAGCTAACACATGTTTTTCAGATGCAGTTGAAGCTAAATCATGTATATTACAAGTATTTGAAGCTGAACCATTTGTTTCGCACGGATTCGAATATATGCCTCCTACTTCGCATCGATTTGAATCTAAAGCATTTGTTTCGCATGGATTTGAACCTAACTCATTTGTTTGACATGAAGTTGAAGCTAAATCATGTATATCACAAGTATTTGAAGCTGAACCATTTGTTTCGCAAGAATATTGTGCTGAACCATGTGTTTCGAATGAATTTGAAGCTAAATCATGTGTTTAGCATGGACTTGAAGCTATCTCGTTTGTTTCGCATGCTGTTAAAGCTAAATCACGTATATCACAAGTATTTGAAGCTAAACCATCTGTTTCGGGAGGATTCGAAGATGAGCCTTCTACTTCGCATTGATTCGAAGCTAAATCATGTGTTTCGCTTGGATTTGAAACTACGCCTTCTACTTCGCATTGATTTGAAGCTAAACAATTTGTTTCGCTTGGATTTGAATCTAAGCCTTCTACTTCGCATTGATTTGAAGCTAAATCATGTGTTTCGCATAAATTTGAAGCTAACTCGTTTGTTTCGCCTGCATTTCAAGCTATAACACTTACATTCACAAGTATGTGAAGCTAAATCATCCGCGTCGCTTGGATTTGCAGCTAAGCCTTAAACTTCGTGTTGGCTTCATACTTAGTCATGTTTTTCGCTTGGATTTGAAACAACCTTGTTTGTTTCGCATGCATTTCAAGCTATTTCATATATATCACAAGTTTTTGAAGCTAACTCATTTATTTTGCATGGATTTGATGCTAAGCCATCTACTTCGCACTGATTTGAAGCTAAGTCATGTGTTTCGCTTGGATTTGAAGCTAACTCCTTTGTTTCGCATGCAATTGAAGCTAAATCATTTATATCTCAAGCATTTGAAGCTAAACCATTTGTTTCGCGTGGATTTGAAGATAAGCCATCTACTTCGCATTGATTTGATGCTAAATCATGTGTTTCGCATGGATTTGAAGCTAACGCGTTTGTTTCGCACGCTGTTGAAGCTAAATCACGTATATCACAAGTATTTGAAGCTAAACCATCTGTTTCGTGAGGATTCGAAGATGAGCCTTCTACTTCGCATTGATTTGAATTTGAATCATTTGTTTCGCTTGGATTTGAAGCTAACAAGTTTGTTTCGCATGCAGTTGAAGCTAAATCATGTATATCACAAGTATTTGGAGCTAAACCATTTGATTCGCATGGATTTGAAGCTAAGCCTTCTACTTCGCATTGATTTGAAACTAAATCATGTGTTTCGCTTGGCTTTGAAGCTAACTCGGTTATATCGCATGCAGTTGACGCTAAATCATGTATATCACAAGTATTTGAAACTAAACCATTTGTTTCGTATGGATTCGAAGATAAGCCTTCTACTTCGCATTGATTTGATGCTAAATTATGTGTTTGGCAAGGATTTGAAGCTAACTCGTTTATTTCACATCCAGTTGAAGCTAAATCATGTATATCACAGGTGTTTGAAGCAAAACCATTTGTTTCGCATTCATTTGAAGCTAAATCATGTGTTTCGCATGGATTTTATGCTAAATCGTTTGTTTCGTCTGCATTTCAAGCTATAACACTTATATTCACAAGTATGTGAAGTTAAATCATTCGCTTCGCTTGGATTTGAAACTGAGCCTTAAACTTGGCTTGACTTCATACTAAGTCATGTTTTTCGCTTGGATTTGAAGCAAACTCGTTTGTGTCGAATGCATATCAAGCTATTTCATATATATCACTAGTATTTGAAGCTAACTCATGTATTTCGCATGGATTTGATGCTAAGCCATCTACTTCAAACTGATTTGAAGCTAAGTCATGTGTTTGGCTAGGATGTGAAGCTAACTCCTTTGTTTCGCATGCAATTGAAGCTAAATCATTTATATCTCAAGCATTTGAAGCTAAACCATTCGTGTCGCGTGGATTCGAAGATAAGCCTTCTCCTTCGCATTGATTTTAAGCTAAATCATGTGTTTCGCATTGATTTGAAGCTACCTCGTTTGTTTCGCATGCAGTTGAATCTAAATCATGTATATCACAAGAATTTGAGGCTAAACAATTTGATTCGCATGGATTTGAAGCTAAGCCTTCTACTTCGCATTGATGTAGAGCTGAATCATGTGTTTCGCTGGAATTTGAAGCTAACACATCTTTTTCACATGCAGTTGAAGCTAAATCATGTATATCACAAGTATTTGAAGCTAAACCATTTGTTTCGCAAGAAAATTAAGCTAAACCATGTGTTCCGAATGAATTTGAAGCTAAATAATGTGATTCGCATGGATTTGAAGCTAACTCGATGGTTACGCATGCAGTTGAAGCTAAATCATGTATATCACAAATATTTGAAGCTAAACCATTTGTTTCGCTTGGATTTGAAGATAAGCCTTCTCCTTCGCATTGATTTTAAGCAAAATCATGTGTCGCATGGATTTGAAGCTAACTGATTTGTTTCACATGAAGTTGAAGCTAAATCATGTATATCACAAGTATTTGAAGCTAAACAATCTGTTTCGCATGGATTCGAAGATCAGCCTTCTACTTCGCATTGATTTGAAGCTAAATCATGTGTTTCGCTGGTATTTGATGCTACCACATCTTTTTTACATGCAGTTCAAGCTACATCATGTATATTACAAGTATTTGGAGCTGAACCATTTGTTTCGCATGGATTCGAAGATATGCCTCCTACTTCGTATTGATTTCAATCTAAATCATGTGTTTCTCATGGATTTGAAACTAAGCATTCTACTTTGCATTGATTTGAATCGAAATCATGTGTTTCGCATGGATTTGAAGCTAAGCCTTCCACTTCGCATTGATTTGAAGCTGAATCATGCGTTTCGCTTTGATTTGAAGCTAACTCGTTTGTTTCGCATGCAGTTGAAGCTAAATCACGTATATCACAAGTATTTGAAGCTGAAACATTTGTATCGCATGAATTCGAAGCTAAGCCTTCTACTTCGCATTGATTTGAATCTAAATCATGTGTTTCGCTTGGTTTTGAAGCTAACTCGTCTGTTTCGCATGCAGTTGAAGCTAAATCATGTATATCACAAGTATTTGAAGCTAAACCATTTGTTTCGCATGGATTTGAAGATAAGCCTCCTACTTCGCATTAATTTGAAGCCAACTCGATTGATTCGACTGCATTTGAAGCTATATCACTTATATCGCAATTATCTGAAGATAAATCATTTGTTTCTCATGTATTTGCTGCTACGCCTTCTACTTCGCTTTGATTTGAAGCTAAATCACGTGATTCGCATGGACTTGAAGTTAACTCGATTGTATCGCGTGCATTTGAAGCTATATCACTTATATCTCAATTATCTGAAGATAAATCATTTGTTTCTCATGTATTTGAAGCTAAGCCTTCTACTTCGCTTTGATTTGAAGCTAAATCACGTGATTCGCATGGACTTGAAGTTAACTCGATTGTATCGCGTGCATTTGAAGCTATATCACTTATGTCGCAATTATCTGAAGATAAATCATTGGTTTCTCATGTATTTGAACATAAGCCTTGTACTTCGCATTGATTTGAAGCTAAATCATATGTTTCGCATGGATTTGAAGCTAACTCGATTGATTCGACTGCATTTGAATCTATATCACTTATATCGCAATTATCTGAAGATAAATCATTTGTTTCTCATGTATTTGAAGCTAAGCCGTCTATTTCGCATTGATTTGAACCCAAATAATGTGTTTCGCTTGGATTTGAAGCTAACTCGTTTTTTCGCCTGTATTTGGAGATAAATCATGTATATCACAAGTATTTAAAGCTAAACCATTTGTTTCGCATGAATTTGAAGCTAAGCCTACTACTTCGCATTGATTTGAATCTAAATCATGTGTTCCGCTTGGTTTTGAAGCTAACTCGTTTTTTTCGCCTGTATTTGGAGATAAATCATATATATCACAAGTATTTGAAGCTAAACCATTCGCTTCGCATGGATTTGAAGCAAAGCCTTCAACTTCGCATTGATTTGAAGATAAATCATTTGTTTCGCTTGGATTTGAAGCTAACTCGTTTGTTTCGCATGCAGTTGAAGCTAAATCATTGTATATCACAAGTATTTGAAGCTAAACCATTTGTTTCGCATGGATTTGAAGATAAGCCTTCTACGTCGCATTAAAATGAAGCCAACTCGATTGATTCGACTGCATTTGAAGCTATATCACTTATATCGCAATTATCTGAAGATAAATCATTTGTTTCTCATGTATTTGCTGCTACGCCTTCTACTTCGCTTTGATTTGAAGCTAAATCACGTGATTCGCATGGACTTGAAGTTAACTCGATTGTATCGCGTGCATTTGAAGCTATATCACTTATATCTCAATTATCTGAAGATAAATCATTTGTTTCTCATGTATTTGAAGCTAAGCCTTCTACTTCGCTTTGATTTGAAGCTAAATCACGTGATTCGCATGGTCTTGAAGTTAACTCGATTGTATCGCGTGCATTTGAAGCTGTATCACTTATGTCGCAATTATCTGAAGATAAATCATTGGTTTCTCATGTATTTGAACATAAGCCTTGTACTTCGCATTGATTTGAAGCTAAATCGTGTGTTTCGCATGGATTTGGAGCTAACTCGGTTGATTCGACTGCATTTGAATCTATATCACTTATATCGCAATTATCTGAAGATAAATCATTTGTTTCTCATGTATTTGAAGCTAAGCCGTCTCCTTCGCATTGATTTGAACCCAAATAATGTGTTTCGCTTGGATTTGAAGCTAACTCGTTTTTTTCGCCTGTATTTGGAGATAAATCATGTATATCACAAGTATTTGAAGCTAAACCATTCGCATCGCATGGATTTGAAGCAAAGCCTTCAACTTCGCATTGATTTGACGATAAATCATTTGTTTCGCTTGGATTTGAAGCTAACTCGTTTGTTTCGCATGCAGTTGAAGCTAAATCATTGTATATCACAAGTATTTGAAGCTAAACCACTTGTTTCATATTGATTTGATGATAAGCCTTCTACGTCGCATTGATTTGAAGCTAAGCCTTATATTTCGCATTGATTTGAAGGTAAATCATGTGTTTCGCTTGGATTTGAAGCTAACTCGTTTGTTTCGCATGCAGTTGATGCTAAATCGTGTATATCACAAGTATTTGAAGCTAAAACATTTGTTTCGCATGGATTTGAAGATAATCCTCCTACTTCGCATGGATTTGAAGCTAACTCGATTGATTCGACTGCATTTGAATCTATATCACTTATATCGCAATTATCTGAAGATAAATCATTTGTTTCTCATGTATTTGAAGCTAAGCCGTCTATTTCGCATTGATTTGAACCCAAATAATGTGTTTCGCTTGGATTTGAAGCTAACTAGTTTTTTTCGCCTGTATTTGGAGATAAATCATGTATATCACAAGTATTTGAAGCTAAACCATTTGTTTCGCATGGCTTTGAAGATAAGCCTCCTACTTCGCATTAATTTGAAGCTAACTCGATTGATTCGACTACATTTGAATCTATATCACTTATATCGCAATTATCTGAAGATAAATCATTTGCTTCTCATGTATTTGAATCTAAGCCGTCTAATTCGCACTGATTTGAAGCTAAATCATATGTTTCGCATGGAATTGAAGCTAACTCGTTTTCTTCGCCTGTATTTGAAGCTAAATCATGTATATCACAAGTATTTGAAGCTAAATCATTTATTTCGCAAGGATTTGAAACTAAGCCTTCTACTTCGCTTTGATTTGAAGCTAAATCACGTGATTCGCATGGACTTGAAGTTAACACGATTGTATCGCGTGCATTTGAAGCTATATCACTTATATCGCAATTATCTGATGATAAATCATATGTTTTTCATGTATTTGAACATAAGCCTTGTACTTCGCATTGATTTGAAGCTAAATCATGTGTTCCGCATGGATTTGAAGCTAACTCTTTTGTTTCGCCTGCATTTGGACATAAATCATGTATATCACAAGTATTTGAAGCTAAACAATTTGATTCGCATGGATTTGGAGCTAAGCCTTCTACTTCGCATTGAGTTGAAGCAAAATCATGTGTTTCGGCTGGATTTATGGAAGCTAACTCGTTTGTTTCGCATGCAGTTGAAGCTAAATCATGCATATCACCAGTATTTGAATCTACACCAATTGTTTCGCGTGATTCGAAGATAATCCTTCTACTTCGCATTGATTTGAAGCTAAATCATGTATATCACAAGTATTTGAAGCTAACTCGTTTGTTTCGCATGCATTTGAACATAAATCATGTATATCACAAATATTTGAAGCTAAACCGTTTGATTCGCATGGATTTGAAGCTAAGCCTTCTACTTCGCATTGATTTGACGATAAATCATTTGTTTCGCTTGGATTTGAAGCTAACTCGTTTGTTTCGCATGCAGTTGAAGCTAAATCACGTATATCACAAGTATTTGAAGCTGAAACATTTGTATCGCATGAATTCGAAGCTAAGCCTTCTACTTCGCATTGATTTGAATCTAAATCATGTGTTTCGCTTGGTTTTGAAGCTAACTCGTCTGTTTCGCATGCAGTTGAAGCTAAATCATGTATATCACAAGTATTTGAAGCTAAACCATTTGTTTCGCATGGATTTGAAGATAAGCCTCCTACTTCGCATTAATTTGAAGCCAACTCGATTGATTCGACTGCATTTGAAGCTATATCACTTATATCGCAATTATCTGAAGATAAATCATTTGTTTCTCATGTATTTGCTGCTACGCCTTCTACTTCGCTTTGATTTGAAGCTAAATCACGTGATTCGCATGGACTTGAAGTTAACTCGATTGTATCGCGTGCATTTGAAGCTATATCACTTATATCTCAATTATCTGAAGATAAATCATTTGTTTCTCATGTATTTGAAGCTAAGCCTTCTACTTCGCTTTGATTTGAAGCTAAATCACGTGATTCGCATGGACTTGAAGTTAACTCGATTGTATCGCGTGCATTTGAAGCTATATCACTTATGTCGCAATTATCTGAAGATAAATCATTGGTTTCTCATGTATTTGAACATAAGCCTTGTACTTCGCATTGATTTGAAGCTAAATCATATGTTTCGCATGGATTTGAAGCTAACTCGATTGATTCGACTGCATTTGAATCTATATCACTTATATCGCAATTATCTGAAGATAAATCATTTGTTTCTCATGTATTTGAAGCTAAGCCGTCTATTTCGCATTGATTTGAACCCAAATAATGTGTTTCGCTTGGATTTGAAGCTAACTCGTTTTTTTCGCCTGTATTTGGAGATAAATCATGTATATCACAAGTATTTAAAGCTAAACCATTTGTTTCGCATGAATTTGAAGCTAAGCCTACTACTTCGCATTGATTTGAATCTAAATCATGTGTTCCGCTTGGTTTTGAAGCTAACTCGTTTTTTTCGCCTGTATTTGGAGATAAATCATATATATCACAAGTATTTGAAGCTAAACCATTCGCTTCGCATGGATTTGAAGCAAAGCCTTCAACTTCGCATTGATTTGAAGATAAATCATTTGTTTCGCTTGGATTTGAAGCTAACTCGTTTGTTTCGCATGCAGTTGAAGCTAAATCATTGTATATCACAAGTATTTGAAGCTAAACCATTTGTTTCGCATGGATTTGAAGATAAGCCTTCTACGTCGCATTAAAATGAAGCCAACTCGATTGATTCGACTGCATTTGAAGCTATATCACTTATATCGCAATTATCTGAAGATAAATCATTTGTTTCTCATGTATTTGCTGCTACGCCTTCTACTTCGCTTTGATTTGAAGCTAAATCACGTGATTCGCATGGACTTGAAGTTAACTCGATTGTATCGCGTGCATTTGAAGCTATATCACTTATATCTCAATTATCTGAAGATAAATCATTTGTTTCTCATGTATTTGAAGCTAAGCCTTCTACTTCGCTTTGATTTGAAGCTAAATCACGTGATTCGCATGGTCTTGAAGTTAACTCGATTGTATCGCGTGCATTTGAAGCTGTATCACTTATGTCGCAATTATCTGAAGATAAATCATTGGTTTCTCATGTATTTGAACATAAGCCTTGTACTTCGCATTGATTTGAAGCTAAATCATGTGTTTCGCATGGATTTGAAGCTAACTCGGTTGATTCGACTGCATTTGAATCTATATCACTTATATCGCAATTATCTGAAGATAAATCATTTGTTTCTCATGTATTTGAAGCTAAGCCGTCTCCTTCGCATTGATTTGAACCCAAATAATGTGTTTCGCTTGGATTTGAAGCTAACTCGTTTTTTTCGCCTGTATTTGGAGATAAATCATGTATATCACAAGTATTTGAAGCTAAACCATTTGTTTCGCATGAATTTGAAGCTAAACCTACTACTTCGGATTGATTTGAATCTAAATCATGTGTTTCGCTTGGTTTTGAAGCTAACTCGTTTTTTTCGCCTGTATTTGGAGATAAATCATGTATATCACAAGTATTTGAAGCTAAACCATTCGCATCGCATGGATTTGAAGCAAAGCCTTCAACTTCGCATTGATTTGACGATAAATCATTTGTTTCGCTTGGATTTGAAGCTAACACGTTTGTTTCGCATGCAGTTGAAGCTAAATCATTGTATATCACAAGTATTTGAAGCTAAACCACTTGTTTCATATTGATTTGATGATAAGCCTTCTACGTCGCATTGATTTGAAGCTAAGCCTTATGTTTCGCATTGATTTGAAGGTAAATCATGTGTTTCGCTTGGATTTGAAGCTAACTCGTTTGTTTCGCATGCAGTTGATGCTAAATCGTGTATATCACAAGTATTTGAAGCTAAAACATTTGTTTCGCATGGATTTGAAGATAATCCTCCTACTTCGCATGGATTTGAAGCTAACTCGATTGATTCGACTGCATTTGAATCTATATCACTTATATCGCAATTATCTGAAGATAAATCATTTGTTTCTCATGTATTTGAAGCTAAGCCGTCTATTTCGCATTGATTTGAACCCAAATAATGTGTTTCGCTTGGATTTGAAGCTAACTAGTTTTTTTCGCCTGTATTTGGAGATAAATCATGTATATCACAAGTATTTGAAGCTAAACCATTTGTTCCGCATGGCTTTGAAGATAAGCCTCCTACTTCGGATTAATTTGAAGCTAACTCGATTGATTCGACTACATTTGAATCTATATCACTTATATCGCAATTATCTGAAGATAAATCATTTGCTTCTCATGTATTTGAATCTAAGCCGTCTAATTCGCACTGATTTGAAGCTAAATCATATGTTTCGCATGGAATTGAAGCTAACTCGTTTTCTTCGCCTGTATTTGAAGCTAAATCATGTATATCACAAGTATTTGAAGCTAAATCATTTATTTCGCAAGGATTTGAAACTAAGCCTTCTACTTCGCTTTGATTTGAAGCTAAATCACGTGATTCGCATGGACTTGAAGTTAACTCGATTGTATCGCGTGCATTTGAAGCTATATCACTTATATCGCAATTATCTGATGATAAATCATATGTTTTTCATGTATTTGAACATAAGCCTTGTACTTCGCATTGATTTGAAGCTAAATCATGTGTTCCGCATGGATTTGAAGCTAACTCTTTTGTTTCGCCTGCATTTGGACATAAATCATGTATATCACAAGTATTTGAATCTAAACAATTTGATTCGCATGGATTTGGAGCTAAGCCTTCTACTTCGCATTGATTTGAAGCAAAATCATGTGTTTCGGCTGGATTTGAAGCTAACTCGTTTGTTTCGCATGCAGTTGAAGCTAAATCATGCATATCACCAGTATTTGAATCTACACCAATTGTTTCGCGTGGATTCGAAGATAATCCTTCTACTTCGCATTGATTTGAAGCTAAATCATGTATATCACAAGTATTTGAAGCTAACTCTTTTGTTTCGCCTGCATTTGGACATAAATCATGTATATCACAAGTATTTGAATCTAAACAATTTGATTCGCATGGATTTGAAGCTAAGCCTTCTACTTCGCATTGATTTGCAGCTAAATCATGTGTTTTGCTTGGTTTTGAAGCTAACTCGTTTGTTTCGCATGCATTTGAAGCTGCATCATGTATATCACAAGTATTTGAAGCCAAACCATTTGTTTCGCATGAATTTGAAGCTAAGCCTTCTACTTCGCAACGATTTGAATCTAAATCATGTTTTTCGCTTGGTTTTGAAGCTAACTCGATTGATTCGACTGCATTTGAATCTATATCACTTATATCGCAATTATCTGAAGATAGATCATTTGTTTCTCATGTATTTGAAGCTAAGCGATCTATTTCGCATTGAATTGAACCTAAATAATGTGTTTCGCTTGGATTTGAAGCTAACTCGTTTTTTTCGCCTGTATTTGGAGATAAATCACGTATATCACAAGTATTTAGAGCTAAACCATTCGCTTCGCATGGATTTGAAGCAATGCCTTCAACTTCGCATTGATTTGAAGATAAATCATGTGTTTCGCTTGGATTTGAAGCTAACTCGTTTGTTTCGCATGCAGTTGAAGTTAAATCATGTATATCACAAGTATTTGAAGCTAAACCACTTGTTTCACATTAATTTGATGATAAGCCTTCTACGTCGCATTGATTTGAAGCTAAGCCTTCTATTTCGCATTGATTTGAATGTAAATCATGTGTTTCGCTTGGATTTGAAGCTAACTCTTTTGTTTCGCATGCAGTTGAAGCTAAATCATGTTTATCACAAGTATCTGAATATAAACCATCTGTTTCGCATGAATATTGAGCTAAACCATGTGATTCGCATGAATTTGAAGCTAAATGGTGTGTTTCGCTTGGTTTTGAAGCTAACTCTTTTGTTTCGCCTGCATTTGAAGATAAATCATGTATAGCACAAGTAGTTGAAGCTAAACCATTTGTATCGCGTGGATTTGAAGATATGACTTCTACTTCGCATTGATTTGAAGCTAACTCGATTGTTTCGTCTGCATATGAAGCTATATCACTTATAACGCAATTATCTGCAGCTAAGCCATTTGTTTCTCATGTATTTGAAGCTAAGCCTTCCACTTCGCATTGATTTGAACCTAAATAATGTGTTTCGCTTGCATTTGAAGGTAAAGCGTTTGTTTCGCATGCAGTTGAAGCTAAATCATGTATATCACAAGTATTTGAAGCTAAACCACTTGTTTCATATTGATTTGATGATAAGCCTTCTACGTCGCATTGTTTTGAAGCTAAGCCTTATATTTCGCATTGATTTGAAGGTAAATCATGTGTTTCGCTTGGATTTGAAGCTAACTCGTTTGTTTCGCATGCAGTTGATGCTAAATCATGTATATCACAAGTATGTGAAGCTAAACCATTTGTTTCGCATGGATTTGAAGATAATCCTCCTACTTCGCATGGATTTGAAGCTAACTCGATTGATTCGACTGCATTTGAATCTATATCACTTATATCGCAACTATCTGAAGATAAATCATTTGCTTCTCATGTATTTGAATCTAAGCCGTCTATTTCGCACTGATTTGAAGCTAAATCATATGTTTCGCATGGAATTGAAGCTAACTCGTTTTCTTCGCCTGTATTTGAAGCTAAATCATGTATATCACAAGTATTTGAAGCTAAATCATTTATTTCGGAAGGATTTGAAACTAAGCCTTCTACTTCGCTTTGATTTGAAGCTAAATCACGTGATTCGCATGGACTTGAAGTTAACTCGATTGTATCGCGTGCATTTGAAGCTATATCACTTATATCGCAATTACCTGATGATAAATCATATGTTTTTCATGTATTTGAACATAAGCCTTGTACTTCGCATTGATTTGAAGCTAAATCATGTGTTTCGCATGGATTTGAAGCTAACTCTTTTGTTTCGCCTGCATTTGGACATAAATCATGTATATCACAAGTATTTGAAGCTAAACCATTTGTTTCGCATTGATTTGATGATAAGCCTTCTACGTCGCATTGATTTGAAGCTAAGCCTCCTATTTCGCATTGATTTGAATCTAAATCATGTGATTTGCTTGGATTTGAAGCTAACTCTTTTGTTTCGCCTGCATTTGAAGATAAATCATGTATAGCACAAGTATTTGAAGCTAAACCATTTGTATCGCTTGGATTTGAAGATATGACTTCTACTTCGCATTGATTTGAAGCTAACTCGATTGTTTCGTCTGCATATGAAGCTATATCACTTATAACGAAATTATATGCAGCTAAGCCATTTGTTTCTCATGTATTTGAAGCTAAGCCTTCCACTTCGCATTGATTTGAACCTAAGTAATGTGTTTCGCTTGGATTTGAAGGTAAAGCGTTTGTTTCGCATGCAGTTGAAGCTAAATCATGTATATCACAAGTATTTGAAGCTAAACCACTTGTTTCATATTGATTTGATGATAAGCCTTCTACGTCGCATTGTTTTGAAGCTAAGCCTTATATTTCGCATTGATTTGAAGGTAAATCATGTGTTTCGCTTGGATTTGAAGCTAACTCGTTTGTTTCGCATGCAGTTGATGCTAAATCATGTATATCACAAGTATTTGAAGCTAAACCATTTGATTCGCATGGATTTGAAGATAATCCTCCTACTTCGCATGGATTTGAAGCTAACTCGATTGATTCGACTGCATTTGAATCTATATCACTTATATAGCAATTATCTGAAGATAAATCATTTGTTTCTCATGTATTTGAAGCTAAGCCGTCTATTTCGCATTGATTTGAACCCAAATAATGTGTTTCGCTTGGATTTGAAGCTAACTCGTTTTTTTCGCCTGTATTTGGAGATAAATCATGTATATCACAAGTATTTGAAGCTAAACCATTTGTTTCGCAATGGATTTGAAGATAATCCTCCTACTTCGCATTAATTTGAAGCTAACTCGATTGATTCGACTGCATTTGAATCTATATCACTTATATCGCAACTATCTGAAGATAAATCATTTGCTTCTCATGTATTTGAATCTAAGCCGTCTATTTCGCACTGATTTGAAGCTAAATCATATGTTTCGCATGGAATTGAAGCTAACTCGTTTTCTTCGCCTGTATTTGAAGCTAAATCATGTATATCACAAGTATTTGAAGCTAAATCATTTATTTCGCAAGGATTTGAAGCTAAGCCTTCTACTTCGCTTTGATTTGAAGCTAAATCACGTGATTCGCATGGACTTGAAGTTAACTCGATTGTATCGCGTGCATTTGAAGCTATATCACTTATATCGCAATTATCTGATGATAAATCATATGTTTTTCATGTATTTGAACATAAACCTTGTACTTCGCATTGATTTGAAGCTAAACCATTTGTTTCGCATTGATTTGATGATAAGCCTTCTACGTCGCATTAATTTGAATCTAAATCATGTGATTCGCTTGGATTTGAAGCTAACTCTTTTGTTTCGCCTGCATTTGAAGATAAATCATGTATAGCACAAGTATTTGAAGCTAAACCATTTGTATCGCGTGGATTTGAAGATATGACTTCTACTTCGCATTGATTTGAAGCTAACTCGATTGTTTCGTCTGCATATGAAGCTATATCACTTATAACGCAATTATCTGCAGCTAAGCCATTTGTTTCTCATGTATTTGAAGCTAAGCCTTCCACTTCGCATTGATTTGAACCTAAATAATGTGTTTCGCTTGGATTTGAAGGTAAAGCGTTTGTTTCGCATGCAGTTGAAGCTAAATCTTGTATATCACAAGTATTTGATGCTAAACCACTTGTTTCATATTGATTTGATGATAAGCCTTCTACGTCGCATTGTTTTGAAGCTAAGCCTTATATTTCGCATTGATTTGAAGGTAAATCATGTGTTTCGCTTGGATTTGAAGCTAACTCGTTTGTTTCGCATGCAGTTGATGCTAAATCATGTATATCACAAGTATTTGAAGCTAAACCATTTGATTCGCATGGATTTGAAGATAATCCTCCTACTTCGCATGGATTTGAAGCTAACTCGATTGATTCGTCTGCATTTGAATCTATATCACTTATATAGCAATTATCTGAAGATAAATCATTTGTTTCTCATGTATTTGAAGCTAAGCCGTCTATTTCGCATTGATTTGAACCCAAATAATGTGTTTCGCTTGGATTTGAAGCTAACTCGTTTTCTTCGCCTGTATTTGGAGATAAATCATGTATATCACAAGTATTTGAAGCTAAACCATTTGTTTCGCATGGCTTTGAAGATAAGCCTCCTACTTCGCATTAATTTGAAGCTAACTCGATTGATTCGACTGCATTTGAATCTATATCACTTATATCGCAACTATCTGAAGATAAATCATTTGCTTCTCATGTATTTGAATCTAAGCCGTCTATTTCGCACTGATTTGAAGCTAAATCATATGTTTCGCATGGAATTGAAGCTATCTCGTTTTCTTCGCCTGTATTTGAAGCTAAATCATGTATATCACAAGTATTTGAAGCTAAATCATTTATTTCGCAAGGATTTGAAACTAAGCCTTCTACTTCGCTTTGATTTGAAGCTAAATCACGTGATTCGCATGGACTTGAAGTTAACTCGATTGTATCGCGTGCATTTAAAGCTATATCACTTATATCGCAATTATCTGATGATAAATCATATGTTTTTCATGTATTTGAACATAAGCCTTGTACTTCGCATTGATTTGAAGCTAAACCATTTGTTTCGCATTGATTTGATGATAAGCCTTCTACGTCGCATTGATTTGAAGCTAAGCCTCCTATTTCGCATTGATTTGAATCTAAATCATGTGATTCGCTTGGATTTGAAGCTAACTCTTTTGTTTCGCCTGCATTTGAAGATAAATCATGTATAGCACAAGTATTTGAAGCTAAACCATTTGTATCGCGTGGATTTGAAGATATGACTTCTACTTCGCATTGCTTTGAAGCTAACTCGATTGTTTCGTCTGCATATGAAGCTATATCACTTATAACGCAATTATCTGCAGCTAAGCCATTTGTTTCTCATGTATTTGAAGCTAAGCCTTCCACTTCGCATTGATTTGAACCTAAATAATGTGTTTCGCTTGGATTTGAAGGTAAAGCGTTTGTTTCGCATGCAGTTGAAGCTAAATCATGTATATCACAAGTATTTGAAGCTAAACCACTTGTTTCATATTGATTTGATGATAAGCCTTCTACGTCGCATTGATTTGAAGCTAAGCCTTATATTTCGCATTGATTTGAAGGTAAATCATGTGTTTCGCTTGGATTTGAAGCTAACTCGTTTGTTTCGCACGCAGTTGATGCTAAATCATGTATATCACAAGTATTTGAAGCTAAGCCATTTGTTTCGCATGGATTTGAAGATAATCCTCCTACTTCGCATGGATTTGAAGCTAACTCGATTGATTCGACTGCATTTGAATCTATATCACTTATATCGCAATTATCTGAAGATAAATCATTTGTTTCTCATGTATTTGAAGCTAAGCCGTCTATTTCGCATTGATTTGAACCCAAATAATGTGTTTCGCTTGGATTTGAAGCTAACTCGTTTTTTTCGCCTGTATTTATAGATAAATCATGTATATCACAAGTATTTGAAGCTAAACCATTTGTTTCGCATGGCTTTGAAGATAAGCCTCCTACTTCGCATTAATTTGAAGCTAACTCGATTGATTCGACTGCATTTGAATCTATATCACTTATATCGCAATTATCTGAAGATAAATCATTTGCTTCTCATGTATTTGAATCTAAGCCGTCTATTTCGCACTGATTTGAAGCTAAATCATATGTTTCGCATGGAATTGAAGCTAACTCGTTTTCTTCGCCTGTATTTGAAGCTAAATCATGTATATCACAAGTATTTGAAGCTAAATGATTTATTTCGCAAGGATTTGAAACTAAGCCTTCTACTTCGCTTTGATTTGAAGCTAAATCACGTGATTCGCATGGACTTGAAGTTAACTCGATTGTATCGCGTGCATTTGAAGCTATATCACTTATATCGCAATTATCTGATGATAAATCATATGTTTTTCATGTATTTGAACATAAGCCTTGTACTTCGCATTGATTTGAAGCTAAATCATGTGTTTCGCATGGATTTGAAGCTAACTCTTTTGTTTCGCCTGCATTTGGACATAAATCATGTATATCACAAGTATTTGAAGCTAAACCATTTGTTTCGCAATGGATTTGAAGATAATCCTCCTACTTCGCATGGATTTGAAGCTAACTCGATTGATTCGACTGCATTTGAATCTATATCCCTTATATCGCAATTATCTGAAGATAAATCATTTGCTTCTCATGTATTTGAATCTAAGCCGTCTATTTCGCACTGATTTGAAGCTAAATCATATGTTTCGCATGGAATTGAAGCTAACTCGTTTTCTTCGCCTGTATTTGAAGCTAAATCATGTATATCACAAGTATTTGAAGCTAAATCATTTATTTCGCAAGGATTTGAAACTAAGCCTTCTACTTCGCTTTGATTTGAAGCTAAATCACGTGATTCGCATGGACTTGAAGTTAACTCGATTGTATCGCGTGCATTTGAAGCTATATCACTTATATCGCAATTATCTGATGATAAATCATATGTTTTTCATGTATTTGAACATAAGCCTTGTACTTCGCATTGATTTGAAGCTAAATCATGTGTTTCGCATGGATTTGAAGCTAACTCTTTTGTTTCGCCTGCATTTGGACATAAATCGTGTATATCACAAGTATTTGAAGCTAAACAATTTGATTCGCATGGATTTGGAGCTAAGCCTTCTACTTCGCATTGATTTGAAGCTAAATCATGTGTTTCGGCTGGATTTCAAGCTAACTCGTTTGTTTCGCATGCAGTTGAAGCTAAATCATGCATATCACCAGTATTTGAAGCTACACCAATTGTTTCGCGTGGATTCGAAGATAATCCTTCTACTTCGCATTGATTTGAAGCTAAATCATGTATATCACAAGTATTTGAAGCTAAACCGTTTGATTCGCATGGATTTGAAGCTAAGCCTCCTACTTCGCATTGATTTGCAACTAAATCATGTGTTTTGCTTGGTTTTGAAGCTAACTCGTTTATTACGCATGCAGTTGAAGCTAAATCATGTATATCACAAGTATTTGAGGCTAAACCAATTGTTGCTCATGTATTTGAAGCTAAGCGTTCCACTTCGCATTGATTTGAAGCTAAATCATGTGTTACGCTTGGATTTGAAGATCTCTCGTTTATTTCTCCTGCATTTGAAGCTATATCACTTATATGGCAAGTATTTGAAGCTAAATCATTTGTGTCGCATGGATTTGATGCTAAGCTTTCTACTTCGCATTGATTTGGAGCTAAATCATGTGTTTCGCATGGATTTAAAGCTAACACGTTTCATTCGTATGCAGTTGAAGCTAAATCATGTATATCACAAGTATTTGAACCTAAACCATTTGTTTCGCATGGATTTGAAGATAATCCTCCTACTTCGCATGGATTTGAAGCTAACTCGATTGATTCGACTGCATTTGAATCTATATCACTTATATCGCAATTATCTGAAGACAAATCATTTGTTTCTCATGTATTTGAAGCTAAGCCGTCTATTTCGCATTGATTTGAACCCAAATAATGTGTTTCGCTTGGATTTGAAGCTAACTCGTTTGTTTCGCATGCACTTGGACATAAATCATGTATATCACAAGTATTTGAAGCTAAACAATCTGATTCGCATGGATTTGGTGCTAAGCCTTCTACTTCGCATTGATTTGAAGCTAAATCATGTGATTCGCTTGGATTTGAAGCTAACTCTTTTGTTTCGCCTGCATTTGAAGATAAATCATGTATAGCACAAGTATTTGAAGCTAAACCATTTGTATCGCGTGGATTTGAAGATATGACTTCCACTTCGCATTGATTTGAAGCTAACTCGATTGTTTCGTCTGCATATGAAGCTATATCACTTATAACGCAATTATCTGCAGCTAAGCCATTTGTTTCTCATGTATTTGAAGCTAAGCCTTCCACTTCGCATTGATTTGAACCTAAATAATGTGTTTCGCTTGGATTTGAAGGTAAAGCGTTTGTTTCGCATGCAGTTGAAGCTAAATCTTGTATATCACAAGTATTTGATGCTAAACCACTTGTTTCATATTGATTTGATGATAAGCCTTCTACGTCGCATTGTTTTGAAGCTAAGCCTTATATTTCGCATTGATTTGAAGGTAAATCATGTGTTTCGCTTGGATTTGAAGCTAACTCGTTTGTTTCGCATGCAGTTGATGCTAAATCATGTATATCACAAGTATTTGAAGCTAAACCATTTGATTCGCATGGATTTGAAGATAATCCTCCTACTTCGCATGGATTTGAAGCTAACTCGATTGATTCGTCTGCATTTGAATCTATATCACTTATATAGCAATTATCTGAAGATAAATCATTTGTATCTCATGTATTTGAAGCTAAGCCGTCTATTTCGCATTGATTTGAACCCAAATAATGTGTTTCGCTTGGATTTGAAGCTAACTCGTTTTCTTCGCCTGTATTTGGAGATAAATCATGTATATCACAAGTATTTGAAGCTAAACCATTTGTTTCGCATGGCTTTGAAGATAAGCCTCCTACTTCGCATTAATTTGAAGCTAACTCGATTGATTCGACTGCATTTGAATCTATATCACTTATATCGCAACTATCTGAAGATAAATCATTTGCTTCTCATGTATTTGAATCTAAGCCGTCTATTTCGCACTGATTTGAAGCTAAATCATATGTTTCGCATGGAATTGAAGCTATCTCGTTTTCTTCGCCTGTATTTGAAGCTAAATCATGTATATCACAAGTATTTGAAGCAAAATCATTTATTTCGCAAGGATTTGAAACTAAGCCTTCTACTTCGCTTTGATTTGAAGCTAAATCACGTGATTCGCATGGACTTGAAGTTAACTCGATTGTATCGCGTGCATTTAAAGCTATATCACTTATATCGCAATTATCTGATGATAAATCATATGTTTTTCATGTATTTGAACATAAGCCTTGTACTTCGCATTGATTTGTAGCTAAACCATTTGTTTCGCATTGATTTGATGATAAGCCTTCTACGTCGCATTGATTTGAAGCTAAGCCTCCTATTTCGCATTGATTTGAATCTAAATCATGTGATTCGCTTGGATTTGAAGCTAACTCTTTTGTTTCGCCTGCATTTGAAGATAAATCATGTATAGCACAAGTATTTGAAGCTAAACCATTTGTATCGCGTGGATTTGAAGATATGACTTCTACTTCGCATTGCTTTGAAGCTAACTCGATTGTTTCGTCTGCATATGAAGCTATATCACTTATAACGCAATTATCTGCAGCTAAGCCATTTGTTTCTCATGTATTTGAAGCTAAGCCTTCCACTTCGCATTGATTTGAACCTAAATAATGTGTTTCGCTTGGATTTGAAGGTAAAGCGTTTGTTTCGCATGCAGTTGAAGCTAAATCATGTATATCACAAGTATTTGAAGCTAAACCACTTGTTTCATATTGATTTGATGATAAGCCTTCTACGTCGCATTGATTTGAAGCTAAGCCTTATATTTCGCATTGATTTGAAGGTAAATCATGTGTTTCGCTTGGATTTGAAGCTAACTCGTTTGTTTCGCACGCAGTTGATGCTAAATCATGTATATCACAAGTATTTGAAGCTAAGCCATTTGTTTCGCATGGATTTGAAGATAATCCTCCTACTTCGCATGGATTTGAAGCTAACTCGATTGATTCGACTGCATTTGAATCTATATCACTTATATCGCAATTATCTGAAGTTAAATCATTTGTTTCTCATGTATTTGAAGCTAAGCCGTCTATTTCGCATTGATTTGAACCCAAATAATGTGTTTCGCTTGGATTTGAAGCTAACTCGTTTTTTTCGCCTGTATTTATAGATAAATCATGTATATCACAAGTATTTGAAGCTAAACCATTTGTTTCGCATGGCTTTGAAGATAAGCCTCCTACTTCGCATTAATTTGAAGCTAACTCGATTGATTCGACTGCATTTGAATCTATATCACTTATATCGCAATTATCTGAAGATAAATCATTTGCTTCTCATGTATTTGAATCTAAGCCGTCTATTTCGCACTGATTTGAAGCTAAATCATATGTTTCGCATGGAATTGAAGCTAACTCGTTTTCTTCGCCTGTATTTGAAGCTAAATCATGTATATCACAAGTATTTGAAGCTAAATGATTTATTTCGCAAGGATTTGAAACTAAGCCTTCTACTTCGCTTTGATTTGAAGCTAAATCACGTGATTCGCATGGACTTGAAGTTAACTCGATTGTATCGCGTGCATTTGAAGCTATATCACTTATATCGCAATTATCTGATGATAAATCATATGTTTTTCATGTATTTGAACATAAGCCTTGTACTTCGCATTGATTTGAAGCTAAATCATGTGTTTCGCATGGATTTGAAGCTAACTCTTTTGTTTCGCCTGCATTTGGACATAAATCATGTATATCACAAGTATTTGAAGCTAAACCATTTGTTTCGCAATGGATTTGAAGATAATCCTCCTACTTCGCATGGATTTGAAGCTAACTCGATTGATTCGACTGCATTTGAATCTATATCCCTTATATCGCAATTATCTGAAGATAAATCATTTGCTTCTCATGTATTTGAATCTAAGCCGTCTATTTCGCACTGATTTGAAGCTAAATCATATGTTTCGCATGGAATTGAAGCTAACTCGTTTTCTTCGCCTGTATTTGAAGCTAAATCATGTATATCACAAGTATTTGAAGCTAAATCATTTATTTCGCAAGGATTTGAAACTAAGCCTTCTACTTCGCTTTGATTTGAAGCTAAATCACGTGATTCGCATGGACTTGAAGTTAACTCGATTGTATCGCGTGCATTTGAAGCTATATCACTTATATCGCAATTATCTGATGATAAATCATATGTTTTTCATGTATTTGAACATAAGCCTTGTACTTCGCATTGATTTGAAGCTAAATCATGTGTTTCGCATGGATTTGAAGCTAACTCTTTTGTTTCGCCTGCATTTGGACATAAATCGTGTATATCACAAGTATTTGAAGCTAAACAATTTGATTCGCATGGATTTGGAGCTAAGCCTTCTACTTCGCATTGATTTGAAGCTAAATCATGTGTTTCGGCTGGATTTCAAGCTAACTCGTTTGTTTCGCATGCAGTTGAAGCTAAATCATGCATATCACCAGTATTTGAAGCTACACCAATTGTTTCGCGTGGATTCGAAGATA
The DNA here is from genome assembly GCF_051020955.1 of Megalopta genalis. Taxonomy (NCBI): domain Eukaryota; kingdom Metazoa; phylum Arthropoda; class Insecta; order Hymenoptera; family Halictidae; genus Megalopta; species Megalopta genalis. Next base: position 34,830 of record NW_027477553.1, on the reverse strand, counting down.
ATCCTTCTACTTCGCATTGATTTGAAGCTAAATCATGTATATCACAAGTATTTGAAGCTAAACCGTTTGATTCGCATGGATTTGAAGCTAAGCCTCCTACTTCGCATTGATTTGCAACTAAATCATGTGTTTTGCTTGGTTTTGAAGCTAACTCGTTTATTACGCATGCAGTTGAAGCTAAATCATGTATATCACAAGTATTTGAGGCTAAACCAATTGTTGCTCATGTATTTGAAGCTAAGCGTTCCACTTCGCATTGATTTGAAGCTAAATCATGTGTTACGCTTGGATTTGAAGATCTCTCGTTTATTTCTCCTGCATTTGAAGCTATATCACTTATATGGCAAGTATTTGAAGCTAAATCATTTGTGTCGCATGGATTTGATGCTAAGCTTTCTACTTCGCATTGATTTGGAGCTAAATCATGTGTTTCGCATGGATTTAAAGCTAACACGTTTCATTCGTATGCAGTTGAAGCTAAATCATGTATATCACAAGTATTTGAACCTAAACCATTTGTTTCGCATGGATTTGAAGATAATCCTCCTACTTCGCATGGATTTGAAGCTAACTCGATTGATTCGACTGCATTTGAATCTATATCACTTATATCGCAATTATCTGAAGATAAATCATTTGCTTCTCATGTATTTGAATCTAAGCCGTCTATTTCGCACTGATTTGAAGCTAAATCATATGTTTCGCATGGAATTGAAGCTAACTCGTTTTCTTCGCCTGTATTTGAAGCTAAATCATGTATATCACAAGTATTTGAAGCTAAATGATTTATTTCGCAAGGATTTGAAACTAAGCCTTCTACTTCGCTTTGATTTGAAGCTAAATCACGTGATTCGCATGGACTTGAAGTTAACTCGATTGTATCGCGTGCATTTGAAGCTATATCACTTATATCGCAATTATCTGATGATAAATCATATGTTTTTCATGTATTTGAACATAAGCCTTGTACTTCGCATTGATTTGAAGCTAAATCATGTGTTTCGCATGGATTTGAAGCTAACTCTTTTGTTTCGCCTGCATTTGGACATAAATCATGTATATCACAAGTATTTGAAGCTAAACCATTTGTTTCGCAATGGATTTGAAGATAATCCTCCTACTTCGCATGGATTTGAAGCTAACTCGATTGATTCGACTGCATTTGAATCTATATCCCTTATATCGCAATTATCTGAAGATAAATCATTTGCTTCTCATGTATTTGAATCTAAGCCGTCTATTTCGCACTGATTTGAAGCTAAATCATATGTTTCGCATGGAATTGAAGCTAACTCGTTTTCTTCGCCTGTATTTGAAGCTAAATCATGTATATCACAAGTATTTGAAGCTAAATCATTTATTTCGCAAGGATTTGAAACTAAGCCTTCTACTTCGCTTTGATTTGAAGCTAAATCACGTGATTCGCATGGACTTGAAGTTAACTCGATTGTATCGCGTGCATTTGAAGCTATATCACTTATATCGCAATTATCTGATGATAAATCATATGTTTTTCATGTATTTGAACATAAGCCTTGTACTTCGCATTGATTTGAAGCTAAATCATGTGTTTCGCATGGATTTGAAGCTAACTCTTTTGTTTCGCCTGCATTTGGACATAAATCGTGTATATCACAAGTATTTGAAGCTAAACAATTTGATTCGCATGGATTTGGAGCTAAGCCTTCTACTTCGCATTGATTTGAAGCTAAATCATGTGTTTCGGCTGGATTTCAAGCTAACTCGTTTGTTTCGCATGCAGTTGAAGCTAAATCATGCATATCACCAGTATTTGAAGCTACACCAATTGTTTCGCGTGGATTCGAAGATAATCCTTCTACTTCGCATTGATTTGAAGCTAAATCATGTATATCACAAGTATTTGAAGCTAAACCGTTTGATTCGCATGGATTTGAAGCTAAGCCTCCTACTTCGCATTGATTTGCAACTAAATCATGTGTTTTGCTTGGTTTTGAAGCTAACTCGTTTATTACGCATGCAGTTGAAGCTAAATCATGTATATCACAAGTATTTGAGGCTAAACCAATTGTTGCTCATGTATTTGAAGCTAAGCGTTCCACTTCGCATTGATTTGAAGCTAAATCATGTGTTACGCTTGGATTTGAAGATCTCTCGTTTATTTCTCCTGCATTTGAAGCTATATCACTTATATGGCAAGTATTTGAAGCTAAATCATTTGTGTCGCATGGATTTGATGCTAAGCTTTCTACTTCGCATTGATTTGGAGCTAAATCATGTGTTTCGCATGGATTTAAAGCTAACACGTTTCATTCGTATGCAGTTGAAGCTAAATCATGTATATCACAAGTATTTGAACCTAAACCATTTGTTTCGCATGGATTTGAAGATAATCCTCCTACTTCGCATGGATTTGAAGCTAACTCGATTGATTCGACTGCATTTGAATCTATATCACTTATATCGCAATTATCTGAAGATAAATCATTTGCTTCTCATGTATTTGAATCTAAGCCGTCTATTTCGCACTGATTTGAAGCTAAATCATATGTTTCGCATGGAATTGAAGCTAACTCGTTTTCTTCGCCTGTATTTGAAGCTAAATCATGTATATCACAAGTATTTGAAGCTAAATGATTTATTTCGCAAGGATTTGAAACTAAGCCTTCTACTTCGCTTTGATTTGAAGCTAAATCACGTGATTCGCATGGACTTGAAGCTAACTCGTTTGTATCGCATGCATTTGAAGCTGAATCATGTATATCACAAGTATTTGAAGCTAAACCATTTGTTTCGCATGAATTTGAAGCTATGCCTTCTACTTCGCATTGATTTGAATCTAAATCATGTGTTTCGCTTGGTTTTGAAGCTAACTCGTTTTTTTCGCCTGTATTTGGAGATAAATCATGTATATCACAAGTATTTGAAGCTAAACCATTCGCTTCGCATGGATTTGAAGCAAAGCCTTTAACTTCGCATTGATTTGAAGATAAATCATATGTTTCGCTTGGATTTGAAGCTAACTCGTTTGTTTCGCATGCTGTTGAAGCTAAATCATTGTATATCACAAGTATTTGATGCTAAACCACTTGTTTCACATTGATTTGATGATAAGCCTTCTACGTCGCATTGATTTGAAGCTTAGCCTTATATTTCGCATTGATTTGAAGGTAAATCATGTGTTTCGCTTGGATTTGAAGCTAACTCGTTTGTTTCGCATACAGTTGAAGCTAAATCATGTATATCACAAGTATTTGAAGCTAAACCATTTGTTTCGCAATGGATTTGAAGATAATCCTCCTACTTCGCATGGATTTGAAGCTAACTCGATTGATTCGACTGCATTTGAATCTATATCACTTATATCGCAATTATCTGAAGACAAATCATTTGCTTCTCATGTATTTGAATCTAAGCCGTCTATTTCGCACTGATTTGAAGCTAAATCATATGTTTCGCATGGAATTGAAGCTAACTCGTTTTCTTCGCCTGTATTTGATGCTAAATCATTTATATCACAAGTATTTGAAGCTATACCATTTATTTCGCAAGGATTTGAAACTAAGCCTTCTACTTCGCTTTGATTTGAAGCTAAATCACGTGATTCGCATGGACTTGAAGTTAACTCGATTGTATCGCGTGCATTTGAAGCTATATCACTTATATCGCAATTATCTGATGATAAATCATATGTTTTTCATGTATTTGAACATAAGCCTTGTACTTCGCATTGATTTGAAGCTAAATCATGTGTTTCGCATGGATTTGAAGCTAACTCTTTTGTTTCGCCTGCATTTGGACATAAATCATGTATATCACAAGTATTTGAAGCTAAACAATTTGATTCGCATGGATTTGGAGCTAAGCCTTCTACTTCGCATTGATTTGAAGCTAAATCATGTGTTTCGGCTGGATTTCAAGCTAACTCGTTTGTTTCGCATGCAGTTGAAGCTAAATCATGCATATCACCAGTATTTGAAGCTACACCAATTGTTTCGCGTGGATTCGAAGATAATCCTTCTACTTCGCATTGATTTGAAGCTAAATCATGTATATCACAAGTATTTGAAGCTAACTCGTTTGTTTTGCATGCAGTTGAAGATAAATCATGTATATCACAAATATCTGAAGCTAAATCGTTTGATTCGCATGGATTTGAAGCTAAGCCTCCTACTTCGCATTGATTTGCAGCTAAATCATGTGTTTTGCTTGGTTTTGAAGCTAACTCGTTTGTTACGCATGCAGTTGAAGCTAAATCATGTATATCACAAGTATTTGAAGCTAAACCATTTGTTTCGCATTGATTTGATGATAAGTCTTCTACGTCGCATTGATTTGAAGCTAAGCCTCCTATTTCGCATTGATTTGAATCTAAATCATGTGTTTCGCTTGGTTTTGAAGCTAACTCGTTTGTTTCGCATGCAGTTGAAGCTAAATCATGTTTATCACAAGTAGCTGAATATAAACCATCTGTTTCGCATGAACATTGAGCTAAACCATGTGATTCGCATGAATTTGAAGCTAAATGATGTGTTTCGCTTGGTTTTGAAGCTAACTCTTTTGTTTCGCCTGCATTTGAAGATAAATCATGTATAGCACAAGTATTTGAAGCTAAACCATTTGTATCGCGTGGATTTGAAGATATGACTTCTACTTCGCATTGATTTGAAGCTAACTCGATTGTTTCGTCTGCATATGAAGCTATATCACTTATAACGCAATTATCTGCAGCTAAGCCATTTGTTTCTCATGTATTTGAAGCTAATCCTTCCACTTCGCATTGATTTGAACCTAAATAATGTGTTTCGCTTGGATTTGAAGCTAACTCATTTGTTTCGCATGCAGTTGAAGCTAAATCATGCATATCACCAGTATTTGAAGCTACACCAATTGTTTCGCGTGGATTCGAAGATAATCCTTCTACTTCGCATTGATTTGAAGCTAAATCATGTATATCACAAGTATTTGACGCTAACTCGTTTGTTTCGCATGCATTTGAACATAAATCATGTATATCACAAATATTTGAAGCTAAACCGTTTGATTCGCATGGATTTGAAGCTAAGCCTTCTACTTCGCATTGATTTGCAGCTAAATCATGTGTTTTGCTTGGTTTTGAAGCTAACTCGATTTTATCGCGTGCATTTGAAGCTATATCACTTATATCGCAATTATCTGATGATAAATCATATGTTTTTCATGTATTTGAACATAAGCCTTGTACTTCGCATTGATTTGAAGCTAAATCATGTGTTTCGCATGGATTTGAAGCTAACTCTTTTGTTTCGCCTGCATTTGGACATAAATCATGTATATCACAAGTATTTGAAGCTAAACCATTTGTTTCGCATTGATTTGATGATAAGCCTTCTACGTCGCATTGATTTGAAGCTAAGCCTCCTATTTCGCATTGATTTGAATCTAAATCATGTGTTTCGCTTGGATTTGAAGCTAACTCGTTTGTTTCGCATGCATTTGGACATAAATCATGTATATCACAAGTATTTGAAGCTAAACAATCTGATTCGCATGGATTTGGTGCTAAACCTTCTACTTCGCATTGATTTGAAGCTAAATCATGTGTTTCGCTTGGTTTTGAAGCTAACTCGTTTGTATCGCATGCATTTGAAGCTGAATCATGTATATCACAAGTATTTGAAGCTAAACCATTCGCTTCGCATGGATTCGAAAATCAGCCTTCTATATCGCATTGATTTGAAGCTAAATCATGTGTTTCTCATGGATTTGAAGCTAACTCGTTTGTTTCGCATGCAGTTGAAGCTAAATCGTTTTTCTCCTGTATTTGAAGCTAAATCATGTATATCACAATTATTTGAAGCTAAGCCATGTGTTTCGGTTGGATTTGAAACTAAGCCTTCTACTTCGCATTGATTTGAAGCTAAATCTTGTGTTTCGTATGGATTTGACGCTAACTCGGTTGTTTCGCCTGCATTCGAAGTTATATCACGTATAATCGCAAGTATTAGAAGCTAATTCATATGATTCGCATGGATTTGAAGATAAGTCTCCTACATCGCATTGATTTGAAGCTAACTCGATTGTTTCGCCTACATTTGAAGCTATATCACTTATATTCTCAAGTATTTGACGGTCAATCATTCGTTTCGCATGAATTTTAAGCTAAGCCTTCTACTTCGCATTGATTTGAATCTAAATCATGTGATTCACTTGGATTTGATGCTAACCCTTCTACTTCGCATTGATTTGAAGCTAAATCATGAGTTTGGCTTGGATTTGTAGTTAACACGTTTGTTTAACATGCACTTGAAGCTCAATCATGTATATCACAAGTATTTGAAGCTGAAAAATTTGTTTCGCATGAATACTAAGTTAAACCATGTTTTTCGCATGAGTATTAAGCTAAACCATGTTTTTGTAATGAATTTGAAGCTAAATCATGTGTTTCGCTTGGATTTGAAACTAAGCCTTCTACTTCGCATTGATTAGAAGCTAAATCTTGTGTTTGGTATGGATTTGAAGCTAACTCGGTTGTTTCACCTACATTCGAAGTTATATCACGTATAATCGCAAGTATTTGAAGCTCAGTCATTCTTTTCGCATGGATTTGAAGCTAAGCCTTCTACTTCGCATTGATTTGAAGCTAAATCATATGTTTCGCTTGGATTTGAAGCTAACTCGTTTGTTTCTCCTGCATTTGAAGCCAAATCATGTTTATCACAAGTATGTGAAACTGAACCATCTGTTTCGAATGATTACGAAGATAAGCATTCTACTTCGCATTGATTTGAAGCTAAATGATGTGATCGACATTGATTTGAAGGTAACTCTTTTGTTTCGCATGCAGTTGAAGCTAAATCACGTATATCGCAAGTATTTGAAGCTAAACCATTTGATTCGCATTGATTTGTAGCTAAGTCTTCTACTTTGCATGAATTTGAAGCTAAACCATGTGTCGCGCTTGAATTTGAAGCTAACTCGTTTGTTTCGCATGCAGTTGAAGCAAAATCATGTATATCGCAAGTATTTGAAGCTAACCCATTTGTTTCGCATGGATTTGAAGCTAAGCCTTATACTTCGCATTGATTAGAAACTAAATCATGCGTTACGCTTGGATTTGAAGCTCTCTCGTTTGTTTCTCCTGCATTTGTAGCTATATCACTTATATGGCAATTATTTGAAGCTAAATCATTTGTGTCGCATGGATTTGATGCTAAGCCTTCTACTTCGCATTGATTTGGAGCTAAATCATGTGTTTCGCATGGATTTAAGGCTAACACGTTTCTTTCGTACGCAGTTGAAGCTAAATCATGTATATCACAAGTATTTGAACCTAAACCATTCGTTTCGCATGGATTTGAAGATCAGCCTTCTCTTTCGCATTGATTTGGAGCTAAATCATGTGTTTCGCATGGATTTAAAGCTAACTCGTTTGTTTCGCATGCAGTTGAAGCTAAATCGTTTTTATCACAAGTATCTGAATCTATACCATCTGTTTAGCGAGAATATGAAGCTATGAAGCTAAACGATGTGATTTGCATTAATTTGAAGCTAAATCATATGTTTCGCTTGGATTTGAAGCTAACTCGTTTGTTTCTCCTGTATTTGAAGCTAAATCATGTATATCACAAGTATTTGAAGCTAAGCCATGTGTTTCGGTTGGATTTGAAACTAAGCCTTCTACTTCGCATTGATTTGAAGCTAAATCTTGTGTTTCGTATGGATTTGACGCTAACTCGGTTGTTTCGCCTGCATTCGAAGTTATATCACGTATAATCGCAAGTATTAGAAGCTAATTCATATGATTCGCATGGATTTGAAGATAAGTCTCCTACATCGCATTGATTTGAAGCTAACTCGATTGTTTCGCCTACATTTGAAGCTATATCACTTATATTCTCAAGTATTTGACGGTAAATCATTCGTTTCGCATGAATTTTAAGCTAAGCCTTCTACTTCGCATTGATTTGAATCTAAATCATGTGATTCACTTGGATTTGATGCTAACCCTTCTACTTCGCATTGATTTGAAGCTAAATCATGAGTTTGGCTTGGATTTGTAGTTAACACGTTTGTTTAACATGCACTTGAAGCTCAATCATGTATATCACAAGTATTTGAAGCTGAACAATTTGTTTCGCATGAATACTAAGTTAAACCATGTTTTTCGCATGAGTATTAAGCTAAACCATGTTTTTGTAATGAATTTGAAGCTAAATCATGTGTTTCTCATGGATTTGAAGCTAACTCGTTTGTTTGGCATGCAGTTGAAGCTAAATCATGTATATCACAAGTATTGGAAGCCAAACCATTTGATTCGCATGAATTTGAAGCTAAATCATGTGTTTCGCTTGGATTTGAAACTAAGCCTTCTACTTCGCATTGATTAGAAGCTAAATCTTGTGTTTGGTATGGATTTGAAGCTAACTCGGTTGTTTCACCTACATTCGAAGTTATATCACGTATAATCGCAAGTATTAGAAGCTCAGTCATTCTTTTCGCATGGATTTGAAGCTAAGCCTTCTACTTCGCATTGATTTGAAGCTAAATCATATGTTTCGCTTGGATTTGAAGCTAACTCGTTTGTTTCTCCTGCATTTGAAGCCAAATCATGTTTATCACAAGTATGTGAAACTGAACCATCTGTTTCGAATGATTACGAAGATAAGCATTCTACTTCGCATTGATTTGAAGCTAAATCATGTGATCGACATTGATTTGAAGGTAACTCTTTTGTTTCGCATGCAGTTGAAGCTAAATCACGTATATCGCAAGTATTTGAAGCTAAACCATTTGATTCGCATTGATTTGTAGCTAAGTCTTCTACTTTGCATGAATTTGAAGCTAAACCATGTGTCGCGCTTGAATTTGAAGCTAACTCGTTTGTTTCGCATGCAGTTGAAGCAAAATCATGTATATCGCAAGTATTTGAAGCTAACCCATTTGTTTCGCATGGATTTGAAGCTAAGCCTTATACTTCGCATTGATTAGAAACTAAATCATGCGTTACGCTTGGATTTGAAGCTCTCTCGTTTGTTTCTCCTGCATTTGTAGCTATATCACTTATATGGCAATTATTTGAAGCTAAATCATTTGTGTCGCATGGATTTGATGCTAAGCCTTCTACTTCGCATTGATTTGGAGCTAAATCATGTGTTTTCGCATGGATTTAAGGCTAACACGTTTCTTTCGTATGCAGTTGAAGCTAAATCATGTATATCACAAGTATTTGAACCTAAACCATTCGTTTCGCATGGATTTGAAGATCAGCCTTCTCTTTCGCATTGATTTGGAGCTAAATCATGTGTTTCGCATGGATTTGAAGCTAACACGTATGTTCCGCATGCAGTTGAAACTAAATCATTGTGTATCACAATTATTTGAAGCCTAAACCATTTGCTTCGCATGGATTCGAAAATCAGCCTTCTATTTCGCAATGATTTGAAGCTAAATCATGTTTTTCTCATGGATTTGAAGCTAACTCGTTTCTATCGCATGGATTTAAAGGTAAATCGTTTGTTTCGCATGCTGTAGAAGCTAAATCTAGTAAATCACAAGTACTTGAAGCTAAACCATTTGTTTCGCATGGATTCGAATATCGGCCTTCTATTTCGCATTGATTTGGAGCTAAATCATGTGTTTCGCATGGATTTAAAGCTAATACGTATGTTCCGCATGCAGTTGAAACTAAATCATGTGTATCACAATTATTTGAAGCTAAACCATTTGCTTCGCATGGATTCGAAAAATCAGCCTTCTATTTCGCAATGATTTGAAGCTAAATCATGTTTTTTCTCATGGATTTGAAGCTAACTCGTTTCTATCGCATGGATTTAAAGCTAAATCGTTTGTTTCGCATGATGTAGAAGCTAAATCTAGTATATCACAAGTACTTGAAGCTAAACCATTTGTTTCGCATGGATTCGAAAATCGGCCCTTCTATTTCGCATTGATTTGAAGCTAAATCATGAGGTTCGCATGGATTTGAAGCTAACTCGTTTGTTTCGCATGGATTTGAAACTAACTCGATTGTTTCGCATGCAGTTGCAGCTCAAACATGTATATCACAAGTATTTGAAGATAAACCATTTGTTTCGCATTGGTTTTGAAGCTAAGCCTTCTACTTCGCATTGTTTTGAAGCTAAATCAAGTGTTTTCGTTTGGATTTGAAGCAAACTCGTTTGTTTCTCCTGCATTTGAAGCTATATCACTTATATCGCAAGTATTTGAAGCTAAATCATTTGTGTCGAACGGATTTGATGCTAAGCCTTCTACTTCGCATTTATTTGGAGCTAAATCATGTATTTTGCATGGATTTAAAGGTAACACGTTTCTTTCGCATGCAGTTGAAGGTAAATCATGTATATCACACGTATTTGAAGCTAAACCATTTGTTTTGCATGGATTCGAAAATCAGCCTTGTATTTCGCATTGATTTGAAGCTAAATCATGTGTTTCTCATGGATTTGAAGCTAACTCGTTTCTATCGCATGGATTTAAAGGCTAACTCGATTGTTTCGCATGCTGTTGAAGCTAAATCTAGTATATCACAAGTATTTGAAGCTAAACCGTTTGTTTCGCATGGATTCTAATATCAGCCTTCTATTTCGCATTGATTTGTATCTAAATCATAAGTTTCGCATGGATTTGAAGCTAACTCGTTTGTTTCGCATGGATTTGAAGCTAACACATTTGTTTCGCATGCAGTTGAAGCTAAATCATGTGTATCACAAGTATTTGAAGCTAAACCACTTGTTTTGCATGGATTCGAAAATCAGCCATGTATTTCGCATTGATTTGAAGCTAAATCATGAGTTTCGCATGGATTTTAAGCTAACTCGTTTGTTTCGCATGGGTTTGAAGCTAACTCATTTGTTTCGCATGCAGTTCAAGCAAAATCATGTATATCACAAGTATTTGAAGCTAAACCATTTGTTTCGCATGGATTCGAAAATCGGCATTCTATTTCGCATTGATTTGAAGTTAAATCATGAGTTTCGCGTGGATTTGAAACTAAGCCTTTTACTTCGCATTGATTTGGACCTAAATCATATGTTTCTCATGGATTTAAAGCTAACACGTTTGTTTCGCATGCAGTTTGAAGCTAAATCATGTATATCACAAGTATTTGAAGCTAAACCATTTGTTTCGCATGGATTCGAAGATCAGCCATCTACTTCGCATTGATTTGAAGCTAAATCAAGTGTTTCGCTTGGATTTGAAGCTAACTCGTTTGTTTCGCATGCAGTTGAAGCTAAATCATGTATATCACAAGTATTTGAAGCTAAACCATTTGTTTCGCATGGATTCGAAAATCAGCCTTCTATATCGCATTGATTTGAAGCTAAATCATGTGTTTCTCATGGATTTGAAGCTAACTCGTTTGTTTCGCATGCAGTTGAAGCTAAATCGTTTTTATCACAAGTATCTGAATCTATACCATCTGTTTAGCGAGAATATGAAGCTATGAAGCTAAACGATGTGATTTGCATTAATTTGAAGCTAAATCATATGTTTCGCTTGGATTTGAAGCTAACTCGTTTGTTTCTCCTGTATTTGAAGCTAAATCATGTATATCACAAGTATTTGAAGCTAAGCCATGTGTTTCGGTTGGATTTGAAACTAAGCCTTCTACTTCGCATTGATTTGAAGCTAAATCTTGTGTTTCGTATGGATTTGACGCTAACTCGGTTGTTTCGCCTGCATTCGAAGTTATACCACTTATAATCGCAAGTATTTTATTTGAAGCTCAGTCAATCTTTTCGCATGGATTTGAAGCTAAGCCTTCTACTTCGCATTGATTTGAAGCTAAATCATATGTTTCGCTTGGATTTGAAGCTAACTCGTTTGTTTCTCCTGCATTTGAAGCTAAATCATGTTTATCACAAGTATGTGAAACTGACCATCTGTTTCGAATGGTTACGAAGATAAGCATTCTACTTCGCATTGATTTGAAGCTAAATCATGTGATCGACATTGATTTGAAGGTAACTCTTTTGGTTCGCATGCAGTTGAAGCTAAATCACGTATATCGCAAGTATTTGAAGCTAAACCATTTGATTCGCATTGATTTGTAGCTAAGTCTTCTACTTTGCATGAATTTGAAGCTAAACCATGTGTCGCGCTTGAATTTGTAGCTAACTCGTTTGGTTCGCATGCAGTTGAAGCTAAATAATGTATATTACAAGTATTAGAAGCTAATTCATATGATTCGCATGAATTTGAAGATAAGCCTCCTACATCGCATGATTTGAAGCTAACTCGATTGATTCGCCTACATTTGAAGCTATATCACTTATATTCTCAAGTATTTGACGGTCAATCATTCGTTTCGCATGAATTTGAAGCTAAGCCTTCTACTTCGCATTGATTTGAATCTAAATCATGTGATTCACTTGGATTTGATGCTAACCCTTCTACTTCGCATTGATTTGAAGCTAAATCATGAGTTTCGCTTGGATTTGTAGTTAACACGTTTGTTAACATGCACTTGAAGCTCAATCATGTATATCACAAGTATTTGAAGCTGAACAATTTGTTTCGCATGAATACTAAGTTAAACCATGTTTTTCGCATGAGTATTAAGCTAAACCATGTTTTTGTAATGAATTTGAAGCTAAATCATGTGTTTTTCTCATGGATTTGAAGCTAACTCGTTTGTTTGGCATGCAGTTGAAGCTAAATCATGTATATCACAAGTATTTGAAGCTAAACCATTTGTTTCGCATTGGTTTGATGATAAGCCTTCTACGTCGCATTGATTTGAAGCTAAGCCTCCTATTTCGCATTGATTTGAATCTAAATCATGTGTTTCGCTTGGTTTTGAAGCTAACTCGTTTGTTTCGCATGCATTTGAAGCTGCATCATGTATATCACAAGTATTTGAAGCCAAACCATTTGTTTCGCATGAATTTGAAGCTAAGCCTTCTACTTCGCATCGATTTGAATCTAAATCATGTTTTTCGCTTGGTTTTGAAGCTAACTCGATTGATTCGACTGCATTTGAATCTATATCACTTATATCGCAATTATCTGAAGATAGATCATTTGTTTCTCATGTATTTGAAGCTAAGCGATCTATTTCGCATTGAATTGAACCTAAATAATGTGTTTCGCTTGGATTTGAAGCTAACTCGTTTTTTTCGCCTGTATTTGGAGATAAATCACGTATATCACAAGTATTTAGAGCTAAACCATTCGCTTCGCATGGATTTGAAGCAATGCCTTCAACTTCGCATTGATTTGAAGATAAATCATGTGTTTCGCTTGGATTTGAAGCTAACTCGTTTGTTTCGCATGCAGTTGAAGTTAAATCATGTATATCACAAGTATTTGAAGCTAAACCACTTGTTTCACATTAATTTGATGATAAGCCTTCTACGTCGCATTGATTTGAAGCTAAGCCTTCTATTTCGCATTGATTTGAATGTAAATCATGTGTTTCGCTTGGATTTGAAGCTAACTCTTTTGTTTCGCATGCAGTTGAAGCTAAATCATGTTTATCACAAGTATCTGAATATAAACCATCTGTTTCGCATGAATATTGAGCTAAACCATGTGATTCGCATGAATTTGAAGCTAAATGATGTGTTTCGCTTGGTTTTGAAGCTAACTCTTTTGTTTCGCCTGCATTTGAAGATAAATCATGTATAGCACAAGTAGTTGAAGCTAAACCATTTGTATCGCGTGGATTTGAAGATATGACTTCTACTTCGCATTGATTTGAAGCTAACTCGATTGTTTCGTCTGCATATGAAGCTATATCACTTATAACGCAATTATCTGCAGCTAAGCCATTTGTTTCTCATGTATTTGAAGCTAAGCCTTCCACTTCGCATTGATTTGAACCTAAATAATGTGTTTCGCTTGCATTTGAAGGTAAAGCGTTTGTTTCGCATGCAGTTGAAGCTAAATCATGTATATCACAAGTATTTGAAGCTAAACCACTTGTTTCATATTGATTTGATGATAAGCCTTCTACGTCGCATTGTTTTGAAGCTAAGCCTCTAAGCCTTATATTTCGCATTGATTTGAAGGTAAATCATGTGTTTCGCTTGGATTTGAAGCTAACTCGTTTGTTTCGCATGCAGTTGATGCTAAATCATGTATATCACAAGTATGTGAAGCTAAACCATTTGTTTCGCATGGATTTGAAGATAATCCTCCTACTTCGCATGGATTTGAAGCTAACTCGATTGATTCGACTGCATTTGAATCTATATCACTTATATCGCAACTATCTGAAGATAAATCATTTGCTTCTCATGTATTTGAATCTAAGCCGTCTATTTCGCACTGATTTGAAGCTAAATCATATGTTTCGCATGGAATTGAAGCTAACTCGTTTTCTTCGCCTGTATTTGAAGCTAAATCATGTATATCACAAGTATTTGAAGCTAAATCATTTATTTCGCAAGGATTTGAAACTAAGCCTTCTACTTCGCTTTGATTTGAAGCTAAATCACGTGATTCGCATGGACTTGAAGTTAACTCGATTGTATCGCGTGCATTTGAAGCTATATCACTTATATCGCAATTACCTGATGATAAATCATATGTTTTTCATGTATTTGAACATAAGCCTTGTACTTCGCATTGATTTGAAGCTAAATCATGTGTTTCGCATGGATTTGAAGCTAACTCTTTTGTTTCGCCTGCATTTGGACATAAATCATGTATATCACAAGTATTTGAAGCTAAACCATTTGTTTCGCATTGATTTGATGATAAGCCTTCTACGTCGCATTGATTTGAAGCTAAGCCTCCTATTTCGCATTGATTTGAATCTAAATCATGTGATTTGCTTGGATTTGAAGCTAACTCTTTTGTTTCGCCTGCATTTGAAGATAAATCATGTATAGCACAAGTATTTGAAGCTAAACCATTTGTATCGCGTGGATTTGAAGATATGACTTCTACTTCGCATTGATTTGAAGCTAACTCGATTGTTTCGTCTGCATATGAAGCTATATCACTTATAACGCAATTATATGCAGCTAAGCCATTTGTTTCTCATGTATTTGAAGCTAAGCCTTCCACTTCGCATTGATTTGAACCTAAGTAATGTGTTTCGCTTGGATTTGAAGGTAAAGCGTTTGTTTCGCATGCAGTTGAAGCTAAATCATGTATATCACAAGTATTTGAAGCTAAACCACTTGTTTCATATTGATTTGATGCTAAGCCTTCTACGTCGCATTGTTTTGAAGCTAAGCCTTATATTTCGCATTGATTTGAAGGTAAATCATGTGTTTCGCTTGGATTTGAAGCTAACTCGTTTGTTTCGCATGCAGTTGAAGCTAAATCATGTATATCACAAGTATTTGAAGCTAAACCATTTGTTTCACATGGATTCGAAAATCAGCCTTCTATATCGCATTGATTTGAAGCTAAATCATGTGTTTCTCATGGATTTGAAGCTAACTCGTTTGTTTCGCATGCAGTTGAAGCTAAATCGTTTTTATCACAAGTATCTGAATCTATACCATCTGTTTAGCGAGAATATGAAGCTATGAAGCTAAACGATGTGATTTGCATTAATTTTAAGCTAAATCATATGTTTCGCTTGGATTTGAAGCTAACTCGTTTGTTTCTCCTGTATTTGAAGCTAAATCATGTATATAACAAGTATTTGAAGCTAAGCCATGTGTTTCGGTTGGATTTGAAACTAAGCCTTCTACTTCGCATTGATTTGAAGCTAAATCTTGTGTTTCGTATGGATTTGACGCTAACTCGGTTGTTTCGCCTGCATTCGAATTTATATCACGTATAATCGCAAGTATTAGAAGCTAATTCACATGATTCGCATGGATTTGAAGATAAGTCTCCTACATCGCATTGATTTGAAGCTAACTCGATTGTTTCGCCTACATTTGAAGCTATATCACTTATATTCTCAAGTATTTGACGGTCAATCATTCGTTTCGCATGAATTTTAAGCTAAGCCTTCTACTTCGCATTGATTTGAATCTAAATCATGTGATTCACTTGGATTTGATGCTAACCCTTCTACTTCGCATTGATTTGAAGCTAAATCATGTGATCGACATTGATTTGAAGGTAACTCTTTTGTTTCGCATGCAGTTGAAGCTAAATCACGTATATCGCAAGTATTTGAAGCTAAACCATTTGATTCGCATTGATTTGTAGCTAAGTCTTCTACTTTGCATGAATTTGAAGCTAAACCATGTGTCGCGCTTGAATTTGAAGCTAACTCGTTTGTTTCGCATGCAGTTGAAGCAAAATCATGTATATCGCAAGTATTTGAAGCTAACCCATTTGTTTCGCATGGATTTGAAGCTAAGCCTTATACTTCGCATTGATTAGAAACTAAATCATGCGTTACGCTTGGATTTGAAGCTCTCTCGTTTGTTTCTCCTGCATTTGTAGCTATATCACTTATATGGCAATTATTTGAAGCTAAATCATTTGTGTCGCATGGATTTGATGCTAAGCCTTCTACTTCGCATTGATTTGGAGCTAAATCATGTGTTTCGCATGGATTTAAGGCTAACACGTTTCTTTCGTATGCAGTTGAAGCTAAATCATGTATATCACAAGTATTTGAACCTAAACCATTCGTTTCGCATGGATTTGAAGATCAGCCTTCTCTTTCGCATTGATTTGGAGCTAAATCATGTGTTTCGCATGGATTTAAAGCTAACACGTATGTTCCGCATGCAGTTGAAACTAAATCATGTGTATCACAATTATTTGAAGCTAAACCATTTGCTTCGCATGGATTCGAAAATCAGCCTTCTATTTCGCAATGATTTGAAGCTAAATCATGTTTTTCTCATGGATTTGAAGCTAACTCGTTTCTATCGCATGGATTTAAAGCTAAATCGTTTGTTTCGCATGCTGTAGAAGCTAAATCTAGTATATCACAAGTACTTGAAGCTAAACCATTTGTTTCGCATGGATTCGAAAATCGGCCTTCTATTTCGCATTGATTTGAAGCTAAATCATGAGGTTCGCATGGATTTGAAGCTAACTCGTTTGTTTCGCATGGATTTGAAACTAACTCGATTGTTTCGCATGCAGTTGCAGCTCAAACATGTATATCACAAGTATTTGAAGATAAACCATTTGTTTCGCATTGGTTTTGAAGCTAAGCCTTCTACTTCGCATTGTTTTGAAGCTAAATCAAGTGTTTCGTTTGGATTTGAAGCAAACTCGTTTGTTTCTCCTGCATTTGAAGCTATATCACTTATATCGCAAGTATTTGAAGCTAAATCATTTGTGTCGAACGGATTTGATGCTAAGCCTTCTACTTCGCATTTATTTGGAGCTAAATCATGTATTTTGCATGGATTTAAAGGTAACACGTTTCTTTCGCATGCAGTTGAAGGTAAATCATGTATATCACACGTATTTGAAGCTAAACCATTTGTTTTGCATGGATTCGAAAATCAGCCTTGTATTTCGCATTGATTTGAAGCTAAATCATGTGTTTCTCATGGATTTGAAGCTAACTCGTTTCTATCGCATGGATTTAAAGCTAACTCGATTGTTTCGCATGCTGTTGAAGCTAAATCTAGTATATCACAAGTATTTGAAGCTAAACCGTTTGTTTCGCATGGATTCGAATATCAGCCTTCTATTTCGCATTGATTTGTATCTAAATCATAAGTTTCGCATGGATTTGAAGCTAACTCGTTTGTTTCGCATGGATTTGAAGCTAACACATTTGTTTCGCATGCAGTTGAAGCTAAATCATGTATATCACAAGTATTTGAAGCTAAACCACTTGTTTTGCATGGATTCGAAAATCAGCCTTGTATTTCGCATTGATTTGAAGCTAAATCATGAGTTTCGCATGGATTTGAAGCTAACACATTTGTTTCGCCGCATGCAGTTGAAGCCAAATCATGTATACCACAAGTATTTGGAGCTAAAACATTTGTTTCTCATGTATGTGAAGCTAAGCCTACCACTTCGCATTGATTGATGCTAAATCATGTGTTACCCATAGATTTGATGCTAACTCGTTCGTTTCGCTTGCAGTTAAAGCTTAATCATGTATAAACAAGTATTTGAATCTAAACCATTTGTATCGCAAGGATTGAAGCTACACCATGTGATTCGCAAGAATTTGAAGCTAAACCATTTGTTTCGCATGGATTCGAAAAGCAGCCTTCTATATCGCATTGATTTGGAGGTAAATCATGTGTTTCGCATGGAATTGAACCTCACTCGTTTTTTTTGGCATGCAGTTGAAACTAAATCATGTATATCACAAGTATTTGAAGCTAAACCATTTGTTTCGCATGGATTTGAAGATAAGCCTTTTACTTCGCATTGATTTGGAGATAAATCATGTGTTTCGCATGGATTTAAAGCTATCACGTTTCTTTCGCATGCAGTTGAAGCTAAATCATGTATATCACAAGTATTTGAAGCTGAACCATTTGTTTCTCATGATGTGAATCTAAGCCTACCACTTCGCATTGATTTGAAGCTAAATCATGTGTTACGCATGGATTTGATGCGAACTCGTTTGATTCGAATGCAGTGAAGCTAAATACTGTATACTACAAGTATTTGAAGCTAAACCATTTGCTTCGCATGGATTTGAAGCTAAGCCTACTACTTCGCACTGATTTGCAACTAAATCATGTGTTTCGCTTGGATTTGAAGATAACTCGTTTGTTTCGCATGTAGTCGAGGCTATATCACTTACATTCGCAAGTATTTGAAGCTAAATCATGTGTTTCGCATGGATGTAAAGCAAACTCGTGTGTTTCGCCTGCATTCGAAGTTATATCACGTATAATCGCAAGTATTTGAAGCTAATTCATATGTGTCGCATGGATTTGAAGCTAAGCCTTCTACTTCGCATTGATTTGAAGCTACATCATGCGTTTCGCATGAATTTGAAGCTAACTCGTTTGTTTCGCATGCATTTGAAGCTATATCACTTATATTCGCAAGTATTTGAAGGTCAATCATTCGTTTCGCATGAATTTGAAGCAAAGCCATCTACTTCGCATTAATTGGAAGCTTAATCATGTGTTTCGCTTGGATTTGAAGCTAACTCGTTTGTATCGCATGCAGTTGACGCTAAATCATGTATATCACAAGTATTTGAAGCTAAGCCATGTGTTTCGCATGGAATTGAACCTCACTCGTTTTTTTGGCATGCAGTTGAAACTAAATCATGTATATCACAAGTATTTGAAGCTAAACCATTTGTTTCGCATGGATTTGAAGATAAGCCTTTTACTTCGCATTGATTTGAAGCTAAATCATGTGTTTCGCTTGTATTTGAAGCCAGCTCGTTTGTTTCTCATGCAGTTGAAGCTAAATCATGTATATCACAAGTATTTGAAGCTAAACCATTTGATTCGCATGGGTTTGAAAATAAGCCTTCTACTTCACATTAATTTGAAGCTGATTTGAAGGTAACTCGTTTCTTTCGCTTGCATTTGAAGCTATATCACTTATATTCGCAAGTATTTGAATCTTAATCATTCGCTTCGCATGGATTTGCAGCTAAGCCTTCTACTTCGCATTGATTTGAAGCTAAATCATGTGTTTAGCATGGATTTGAAGCTAACTCGTTTTTTTAGCATGCAGTTGAAGCTATATCACGTATATCGCAAGTATTTGAAGCTAAACCATTTGATTCGCATTGATTTGTAGCTAAGTCTTCTACTTTGCATGAATTTGAAGCTAAGCCATGTGTCGCGCTTGAATTTGTAGCTAACTCGTTTGTTTCGCATGCAGTTGAAGCTAAATAAAGTATATTACAAGTATTAGAAGCTAATTCATATGATTAGAATGGATTTGAAGATAAGCCTCCTACTTTGCATTGATTTGAAGCTAACTCGATTGTTTCGCCTACATTTGAAGCTATATCACTTATATCACAAGTATTTGAAGCTAAACCATTTCTTTCGCATGGATTTGAAGCTAAGACTTCTATTTCGCATTGATTTGAATCTAAATCATGCGTTTCGCATGTATTCGAAGCTAACTCGTTTGTTTCGCCTGCATTTGAAGCTATATCACTCATATTCGCAAGTATTTGACGGTCAATCATTCGTTTCGCATGAATTTGAAGCTAAGCCTTCTACTTCGCATTGATTTGAATCTAAATCATGTGACTCACTTGGATTTGATGTTAACCCTTCTACTTCGCATTGATTTGAAGCTAAATCATGCGTTTCGCATGGATTTGTAGTTACATTTGTTTCACATGCAGTTGAAGCTCAATCATGTATATCACAAGTATTTGAAGCTGAACAATTTGTTTCGCATGAATATTAAGTTAAACCATGTGCAACGCATGAATATGAATCTAAACGATGTGTTTCGCATGAATTTAAAGCTAAATCATTAATATCAAAATTATTTGAAACTAAACAATTTGTTTAGCATGGTTTCGAAGATAAGCCTTCTACTTCGCATGGATTTGAAGCTAACCCTTCTACTTCGCATTGATTTGAAGCTAAATCATGTGTTTCGCATCGATTTGAAGTTAACTGGTTTGTTTCGCCAGCAGTTGAATCTAAATCATGTATATCACAATTATTTGAAGCTGAACCATTTGTTTCTCATGGAGATGAAGCTATGCCTTCTACTGCGCATTGATGTGAAGCTAAATCATGTGTTCCGCGTGGATTTGAAACTAACTCGTTTGTTTCGCCTGCATTTGAAGCTATATCACTTATATTCGCCAGTATTTGAAGCTAAATCATTCGTTTCGCATGGATTTGAATCTAAGCCTCCTACTTCGTATTGATTTGAAGCTAAATCATGTATTCGCTTGGATTTGAAGCCAAGTCGTTTGTTTCGCCTGCAGTTGAAGCTAAATCATGTATATCACAGGTATTTGAAGCTAAACCATTTGTTTCGCTAGAATTTGAAGATAAGCCTTCTGCTTCGCATTGATTTGGAGCTAAATCATGTGTTTCGCATGGATTTAAAGCTATCACGTTTCTTTCGCATGCAGTTGAAGCTAAATCATGTATATCACTAGTATTTGAAGCTAAACCATTTGTTTCGCATCGATTCGAAAATCAGCCTTCTATATCGCATTGATTTGAAGCTAAATCAAGTGTTTCTCATGTATTTGAAGCTAACTCGTTTGTTTCGCATGGATTTGAAGCTAACTCGTTTGTTTCGCATGAATTTGAAGCTAAATCATGTATGTCACAAGTATTTGAAGCTAAACCATTTGTATCGCAAGAATTTGAAGCTAAACCATGTGATTTGCGAGAATTTGAAGCTAAATCATGTGTTTCGCTTGGATTTGAAGCTAACTCGTTTGTTTCGCATGCAGTTGAAGCTAAATCATGTATATCATAAGTATTTGAAGCTAAACCCTTTGTTTCGCATTGATTTGAAGCTAACTCGTTTGTTTCGCATGCAGTTGAAGCTATAACACTTCTATTCGCAAGTATTTGAAACTTAATCATTCCCTTCGCATGTATTTGAAGCTAAGCCTTCAACTTCGCATTGATTTGAAGCTAAATCATGTGCTTCGCTTGGATTTCAAGATAACTCGTTTGTTTCTCACGCAGCTGAAGCCAAATCATGTATACCACAAGTATTTGGAGCTAAAACATTTGTTTCTCATGTATGTGAAGCTAAGCCTACCACTTCGCATTGATTTGATGCTAAATCATGTGTTACGCATGGATTTGATGCTAACTCGTTCGTTTCGCATGCAGTTAAAGCTTAATCATGTATAAACAAGTATTTGAATCTAAACCATTTGTATCGCAAGGATTTGAAGCTACACCATGTGATTCGCAAGAATTTGAAGCTAAGTCATGTGTTTCGCTTGGATTTGAAGCTAACTCGTTTGTTTCGCATGCAGTTGAATCTATATCACTTATGGTCGCAAGTATTTGAAGCTAAATCATTCGTTTCGCATGGATTTCAAGCTAAGCCTTCTACTTCGCATTGATTTGGAGATAAATCATGTGTTTCGCATGGATTTGAAGCTATCACGTTTCTTTCGCATGCAGTTGAAGCTAAATCATGTATATCACAAGTATTTGAAGCTAAACCATTTGTATCGCAAGAATTTGAAGCTGAACCATGTGATTTGTGAGAATTTGAAGCTAAATCATGTGCTTCGCTTGGATTTCAAGATAACTCGTTTGTTTCGCATGCAGTTGAAGCTAAATCATGTATATCATAAGTATTTGAAGCTAAACCATTTGTTTCGCATTGATTTGAAGCTAACTCGTTTGTTTCGCACGCAGTTGAAGCTATAACACTTCTATTCGCAAGTATTTGAAACTTAATCATTCCCTTCGCATGTATTTGAAGCTAAGCCTTCAACTTCGCATTGATTTGAAGCTAAATCATGTGCTTCGCTTGGATTTGAAGCTAACTCGTTTGTTTCTCCTGCATTTGAAGCTAAATCATGTATATCACAAGTATTTGAAGCTAAGCCATGTGTTTCGCTTGGATTTGAAACTAAGCCTTCTACGTCGCAATGGTTTGAAGCTAAATCTTGTGTTTCGTATGGATTTGACGCTAACTCGGTTGTTTCGCCTGCATTCGAAGTTATATCACGTATAATCGCAAGTATTTGAAGCTCAGTCATTCTTTTCGCATGGATTTGAAGCTAAGCCTTCTACTTTGCATGAATTTGAAGCTAAACCATGTGTCGCGCTTGAATTTGTAGCTAACTCGTTTGTTTCACATGCAGTTGAAGCTAAATAATGTATATTACAAGTATTAGAAGCTAATTCATATGATTCGCATGGATTTGAAGATAAGCCTCCTACTTCGCATTGATTTGAAGCTAACTCGATTGTTTCGCCTACATTTGAAGCTATATCACTTATATTCGCAAGTATTTGACGGTCAATCATTCGTTTCGCATGAATTTGAAGCGAAGCCTTCCACTTCGCATTGATTTGAATCTAAATCATGTGATTCACTTGGATTTGATGCTAACCCTTCCACTTCGCATTGATTTGAAGCTAAATCATGAGTTTCGCTTGGATTTGTAGTTAACACGTTTGTTTCACATGCACTTGAAGCTCAATCATGTCTATCACAAGTATTTGAAGCTTAACAATTTGTTTCGCATGAATATTAATTAAAAACCATGTGCTTCGCATGAATATGAATCTAATCGATGTGTTTTGCATGAATTTAAAGCTAAATCATTAATATCAAAATTGTTTGAAACTAAACCATTTTTTTCGCATGGTTTCGAAGATAAGCCTTCTAATTCGCATGGATTTGAAGCTAATCCTCCTACTTCGCATTGATTTGAAGCTAATTCATGTGTTTCGCATCGATTTGAAGCTAACTGGTTTGTTTCGTCAGCAGTTGAAGCTAAATCATGTATATCACAATTATTTGAAGCTGACCATTTGTTTCGTATGGATTTGAAGCTATGCCTTCTACTGCGCATTCATGTGAAGCTAAATCATGCGTTCCGTGCGGATTTGAAACTAACTCGTTCGTTTCGGCTGCATTTGAAGCTATATCATTTATATTCGCAAGTATTTGTAGCTGAACCATTCGTTTCGCATGGATTTGTAGCTAAGCCTTCTACTTCGCTTTGATTTGAAGCTAGATCATGTGTTTCTCTTGCATTTGAAGCTAACTCGTTTGTTTCGCATGCAGTTGAAGCTAAACCATGTGTCCGCGCTTGAATTTGTAGCTAACTCGTTTGTTTCGCATGCAGTTGAAGCTAAATAATGTATATTTACAAGTATTAGAAGCTAATTCATATGATTCGCATGGATTTGAAGATAAGCCTCCTACTTCGCATTGATTTTGAAGCTACTCGATTGTTTCGCCTACATTTGAAGCTGTACCACTTATATCACAAGTAATTTAAGCTAAACCATTTCTTTCGCATGGATTTGCAGCTAAGACTTCTATTTCGCATTGATTTGAATCTAAATCATGCGTTTCGCATGTATTCGATGCTAACTCGTTTGTTTCGCCTGCATTTTGAAGCTATATCACTTATATTCGCACAGTATTTGACGGTCAATCATTCGTTTCGCATGAATTTGAAGCTAAGCCTTCCACTTCGCATTGATTTGATCTAAATCATGTGATTCACTTGGATTGATGCTAACACCTTCCACTCGCATTGATTTGAAGCTAAATCATGAGTTTCGCTTGGATTTGTAGTTAAAACGTTTGTTTCACATGCACTTGAAGCTCAATCATGTATATCACAAGTATTTGAAGCTGAATAATTTGTTTCGCATGATATTAAATTAAAACCATGTGCTTCGCATGAATATGAATCTAAACGATGTGTTTCCGCATGAATTTAAAGCTAAATCATTAATATCAAAATTATTTGAAACTAAACCATTTGTTTCGCATGGTTTCGAAGATAAGCCTTCTACTTCGCAAGGGATTTGAAGGTAATCCTCCTACTTCGCATTGATTTGAAGCTAATTCATGTGTTTCGCATCGATTTGAAGCTAACTGGTTTGTTTCGCCAGCAGTTGAAGCTATATCATGTATATCACAATTATTTGAAGCCTGAACCATTTGTTTCGTATGGATTTGAAGCTTATGCCTTCTACTGCGCATTGATGTGAAGCTAAATCATGTGTCCGCGCGGATTGAAAACTAACTCATTTGTTTCGGCCTGCATTTGAAGCTATATCATTTATATTCGCAAGTATTTGTAGCTGAACCATTCGTTTCGCATGGATTTGAAAGCTAAGCCTTCTACTTCGCTTTGATTTGAAGCTAGATCATGTGTTTCTCTTGCATTTGCAGCTAACTCGTTTGTTTCGCATGCCAGTTGAGGCTAAATCATGTATATCACAAGATAGTTTTGAAACTTAATCATTCGGTTCGCATGGATCTGAAGCTATACCTTCTACTTCGCATTGATTTGAAGCTGAATCATGTGTTTCGCTTGGATTGAAGCTAACTCGTTTGTTTCGTATGCATTTGAAGCTAAACCATGTATATCACCAAGTATTTGAACCTTAATCATTCGGTTCGCATGGATTTGAAGCTATGCCTTCTACTTCGCATTGATTTGAAGCCGAATCATGTGTTTCGCTTGGATTTGAAGATAACTCGGTTGTTTCGCCCGCAATCGTAGTTATATCACGTATAATCGCAAGTATTTGAAGCTCAGTACATTCTTTTCGCATGGATTTGAAGCTAAGCCTTCTACTTTGCATGAATTTGAAGCTAAACCATGTGTCGCGCTTGAATTTGTAGCTAACTCGTTTGTTTCGCATGCAGTTGAAGCTAAATAATGTATATTACAAGTATTAGAAGCTAATTCATATGATTCGCATGGATTGAAGATAAGCCTCCTACTTCGCATTGATTTGAAGCTAACTCGATTGTTTCGCTACATTTGAAGCTATATCACTTATATTCGCAAGTATTTGACGGACAATCATTCGTTTCGCATGAATTTGAAGCGAAGCCTTCCACTTCGCATTGATTTGAATCTAAATCATGTGATTCACTTGGATTTGATGCTAACCCTTCCACTTCGCATTGATTTGAAGCTAAATCATGAGTTTCGCTTGGATTTGTAGTTAACACGTTTGTTTCACATGCACTTGAAGCTCAATAATGTCTATCACACGTATTTGAAGCTGAACAATTTGTTTCGCATGATTATTAATTAAAAACCATGTGCTTCGCATGAATATGAATCTAATCGATGTGTTTTGCATGATTTAAAGCTAAATCATTAATATCAAAATTGTTTGAAACTAAACCATTTTTTTTCGCATGGTTTCGAAGATAAGCCTTCTAATTCGCATGGATTTGAAGCTAATCCTCCTACTTCGCATTGATTTGAAGCTAATTCATGTGTTTCGCATCGATTTGAAGCTAACTGGTTTGTTTCCCCAGCAGTTGAAGCTAAATCATGTATATCACAATTATTTGAAGCTGAACCATTTGTTTCGTATGGATTTGAAGCTATGCCATTCTACTTCGCATTGATTTGAGCTAAATCATGTGTTTAGCATGGATTTGAAGCTAACTCGTTTTTTAGCATGCAGTTGAAGCTATATCACGTATATCGCAAGTATTTGAAGCTAAACCATTTGATTCGCATTGATTTGTAGCTAAGTCTTCTACTTTGCATGAATTTGAAGCTAAGCCATGTGTCGCGCTTGAATTTGTAGCTAACTCGTTTTGTTTCGCATGCAGTTGAAGCTAATTAAAGTATATTACAAGTATAAGAAGCTAATTCATATGATTAGAATGGATTTGAAGATAAGCATCCTACTTTGCATTGATTTGAAGCTAACTCGATTGTTTCGCCTACATTTGAAGCTATATCACTTAT
Source organism: Megalopta genalis (assembly GCF_051020955.1). Lineage (NCBI taxonomy): Eukaryota > Metazoa > Arthropoda > Insecta > Hymenoptera > Halictidae > Megalopta > Megalopta genalis. The sequence continues at coordinate 8,600 of NW_027477553.1, read as the reverse complement.
ATCACAAGTATTTGAAGCTAAACCATTTCTTTTCGCATGATTTGAAGCTAAGGACTTCTATTTCGCATTGATTTGAATCTAAATCATGCGTTTCGCATGTATTCGAAGCTAACTCGTTTGTTTCGCCTGCATATGAAGCTATATCACTCATATTCGCAAGTATTTGACGGTCAATCATTCGTTTCGCATGAATTTGAAGCTAAGCCTTCTACTTCGCATTGATTTGAATCTAAATCATGTGATTCACTTGGATTTGATGTTAATACCCTTCTACTTCGCATTGATTTGAAGCTAAATCATGAGTTTCGCATGGATTTGTAGTTACATTTGTTTCACATGCAGTGAAGCTCAATCATGTATATCACAAGTATTTGAAGCTGAACAATTTGTTTCGCATGAATATTAAGTTAAACCATGTGCAACGCATGAATATGAATCTAAACGATGTGTTTCGCAATGAATTTAAAGCTAAATCATTAATATCAAAATTATTTGAAACTAAAACAATTTGTTTAGCATGGTTTCGAAGATAAGCCTTCTACTTCGCATGGATTTGAAGCTAACCCCTTCTACTTCGCATGTTGATTTGAAGCTTAAATCATGTGTTTCGCATCGATTTGAAGCTAACTGGTTTGTTTCGCCAGCAGTTGAAGCTAAATCATGTATATCACAATTATTTGAAGCTGAACCATTTGTTTCTCATTGGAGATGAAGCTATGCCTTCTACTGCGCATTGATGTGAAAGCTAAATCATGTGTTCCCGCGTGGATTTGAAACTAACATCGTTTGTTTCGCCTGCATTTGAAGCTATATCACTTATATTCGCAGTATTTGAAGCTAAATCATTCGTTTCCGCATGGATTTGAATCTAAGCCTCCTACTTCGTATTGATTTGAAGCCAAATCATGTATTCGCTTGGATTTGAAGCCAAGTCGTTTGTTTCGCCTGCAGTTGAAGCTAAATCATGTATATCACAGTTATTTGAAGCTGAACCATTTGTTTCGCATTGATTTGTAGTTAAGTCTTCTACTTTCGCATTGATTTGATTCTAAATCATGTGTTTCGCTTGGATTTGAAACTAAGCCTTCTATTTCGCATTGATTTGATGCTAAATCTTGTGTTTCGTATGGATTTGAAGCCTAACTCGTTTGTTTCTCCTGCATTTGAAGCTAAATCATGTATATCACAAGTACTTGAAGCTTAAAACATCTGTTTCCGCAATGGTTTCGAAGATAAGCCTTCTACTTCGCATTGATTTGAAGATAAATCATGTGTTTCGCTTGAATTTGAAGCTAACTCGTTTGTTTCGCATGCAGTTGAATCTAAAACATGTACATCACAAGTATTTGAAGCTAAACCATTTGTTTCACATGTATTGAATCTAAGCCTCCTACTTCACATTGATTGAAGCTAAATCATGTGTTTCGCTTGGATTTGAAGCTAATTCGGTTGTTTCGGATGCAGTTGAAGCTAAATCATGTATATCACAAGTATTTGAAGCTAAACCATCTGTTTCGCATGGTTTCGAAGATAAGCCTTCTAGTTCGTATTGATTTTAAGCTAAATCGTGTGTTTCGCATGTATTTAAAGCTAACTCGTTGGTTTCGCCTGCATTTGAAACTAAATCACTTATATTCGCAAGTATTTGACGGTCAATCATTCGTTTCGCATGAATTTGAAGCTAAGCCTTCTACTTCGCATTGATTTGAATCTAAATCATGTGATTCACTTGGATTTGATGCTAACCCTTTCTACTTAGCATTAATTTGAAGCTAAAATCATGTGTTTCGCTTGGGTTTGAAGCTAACTCGTTTGTTTCGCAAGCAGTTGAAGCTAAATCATGTTTATCACAAGTATCTGAATCTAAACCATCTGTTTAGCGAGAATATGAAGCTATGAAGCTAAACCATGTGTTTTGCATTAATTTGAAGCTAAATCATATGTTTCGCTTGGTTTGAAGCTAACTCGTTTGTTTCTCCTGCATTTGAAGCTAAATCATGTATATCACAAGTATTTGAAGCTAAGCCATGTGTTTCGCTTGGATTTGAAACTAAGCCTTCTACGTCGCAATGATTTGAAGCTAAATCTTGTGTTTCGTATGGATTTGACGCTAACTCGGTTGTTTCGCCTGCATTCGAAGTTATATCACGTATAATCGCAAGTATTTGAAGCTCAGTCATTCTTTTCGCATGGATTTGAAGCTAAGCCTTCTACTTTGCATGAATTTGAAGCTAAACCATGTGTCGCGCTTGAATTTGTAGCTAACTCGTTTGTTTCGCATGCAGTTGAAGCTAAATAATGTATATTACAAGTATTAGAAGCTAATCCATATGATTCGCATGGATTTGAAGATAAGCCTCCTACTTCGCATTGATTTGAAGCTAACTCGATTGTTTCGCCTACATTTGAAGCTATATCACTTATATTCGCAGGTATTTGACGGTCAATCATTCGTTTCGCATGAATTTGAAGCGAATCCTTCACTTCGCATTGATTTGAATCTAAATCAGGTGATTCACATTGGATTTGATGCTAACCCTTCCACTTCGCATTGATTTGAAGCTAAATCCATGAGTTTCGCTTGGATTTGTAGTTAACACGTTTGTTTTCACATGCACTTGAAGCTCAATCATGTCTATCACAAGTATTTGAAGCTGAACAATTTGTTTCGCATGAATATTAATTAAAAACCATGTGCTTCGCATGAATATGAATCTAATCGATGTGTTTTGCATGAATTTAAAGCTAAATCATTAATATCAAAATTGTTTTGAAACTAAACCATTTTTTCGCATGGTTTCGAAGATAAGCCTTCTAATTCGCATGGATTTGAAGCTAATCCTCCTACTTCGCATTGATTTGAAGCTAATACATGTGTTTCGCATCGATTTGAAGCTAACTGGTTTGTTTCCCCAGCAGTTGAAGCTAAATCATGTATATCACAATTATTTGAAGCTGAACCATTTGTTTCGTATGGATTTGAAGCTATGCCTTCTACTGCGCATTCATGTCAAGCTAAATCATGCGTTCCGTGCGGATTTGAAACTAACTCGTTCGTTTCGGCTGCATTTGAAGCTATATCATTTATATTCGCAAGTATTTGTAGCTGAACCATTCGTTTCGCATGGATTTCAAGCTAAGCCTTCTACTTCGCTTTGATTTGAAGCTAGATCATGTGTTTCTCTTGCATTTGAAGCTAACTCGTTTGTTTCGCATGCAGTTGAAGCTAAACCATGTGTCGCGCTTGAATTTGTAGCTAACTCGTTTGTTTCGCATGCAGTTGAAGCTAAATAATGTATATTACAAGTATTAGAAGCTAATTTCATATGATTCGCATGGATTTGAAGATAAGCCTCCTACTTCGCATTGATTTGAAGCTAACTCGATTGTTTCGCCTACATTTGAAGCTGTACCACTTATATCACAAGTATTTGAAGCTAAACCATTTCTTTCGCAGGATTTGAAGCTAAGACTTCTATTTCGCATTGATTTGAATCTAAATCATGTGTTTCGCATGTATTTAAAGCTAACTCGTTGGTTTCGCCTGCATTTGAAACTAAATCACTTATATTCGCAAGTATTTGACGGTCAATCATTCGTTCCGCATGAATTTGAAGCTAAGCCTTCCACTTCGCATTGATTTGAATCTAAATCATGTGATTCACTTGGATTTGATGCTAACCCTTCCACTTCGCATTGATTTGAAGCTAAATCATGAGTTTCGCTTGGATTTGTAGTTAACACGTTTGTTTCACATGCACTTGAAGCTCAATCATGTATATCACAAGTATTTGAAGCTGAATAATTTGTTTCGCATGAATATTAAATTAAACCATGTGCTCGCATGAATATGAATCTAAACGATGTGTTTCGCATGAATTTAAAGCTAAATCATTAATATCAAAATTATTTGAACTAAACCATTTGTTTCGCATGGTTTCGAAGATAAGCCTTCTACTACGCAGGATTTGAAGGTAATCCTCCTACTTCGCATTGATTTGAAGCTAATACATGTGTTTCGCATCGATTTGAAGCTAACTGGTTTGTTTCGCCAGCAGTTGAAGCTATATCATGTATATCACAATTATTTGAAGCTGAACCATTTGTTTCGTATGGATTTGAAGCTATGCCTTCTACTGCGCATTGATGTGAAGCTAAATCATGTGTTCCGCGCGGATTTGAAACTAACTCGTTTGTTTCGCCTGCATTTGAAGCTATATCATTTATATTCGCAAGTATTTGTAGCTGAACCATCGTTTCGCATGGATTTCAAGCTAAGCCTTCTACTTCGCTTTGATTTGAAGCTAGATCATGTGTTTCTCTTGCATTTGCAGCTAACTCGTTTGTTTCGCAATGCAGTTGAGGCTAAATCATGTATATCACAAGTATTTGAAACTTAATCATTCGGTTCGCATGGATCTGAAGCTATACCTTCTACTTCGCATTGATTTGAAGCTGAATCATGTGTTTCGCTTGGATTTGAAGCTAACTCGTTGTTTCGTATGCATTTGAAGCTAAACCATGTATATCACAAGTATTTGAACCTTAATCATTCGGTTCGCATGGATTTGAAGCTATGCCTTCTACTTCGCATTGATTTGAAGCCGAATCAATGTGTTTCGCTTGGATTTGAAGATAACTCGGTTGTTTCGCCCGCAATCGTAGTTATATCACGTATAATCGCAAGTTCTTGAAGCTCAGTCATCCGTTTCGCATGGATTTTGAAGCCGAGCCTTCTTCTTCGCATTGATTTGAAGCAAAATCATATGTTTCGCTTGGATTTGAGGTAACACGTTTGTTTCGCATGCAGTTGAAGCCCAATCATGTATATCACAAGTATTTGAAGCTGAACAATTTGTTTCGTATGAATATTAAGTTAAACCATGTGTTTCGCATGAGTAATAAGCTAAACCATGTGTTTGGAATGAATTTGAAGCTAAATCATGTGTTTCTCTTGGATTTGAAGCTAACTCGTGTGTTTCGCACGCAGTTGAAGCTAAATCATGTTTATCACAAGTATCTGTATCTATACCATCTGTTTAGCGAGAATATGAAGCTATGAAGCTAAACCATGTGATTTGCATTAATTTGAAGCTAAATCTTGTGTTTCGTATGGATTTGAAGCTAACTCGGTTGTTTCGCCTGCATTCGAAGTTATATCACGTATAATCGCAAGTATTTGAAGCTCAGTCATTCTTTTCGCATGGATTGAAGCTAAGCCTTCTACTTCGCATTGATTTGAAGCTAAATCATATGTTTCGCTGGGATTTTGAAGCTAACTCGTTTGTTTCTCCAGCATTTGAAGCTAAATCATGTTTATCACAAGTATTTGAAGCTAAGCCATGTGTTTCGCGTGGATTTGAAACTAAGCCTTCTACTTCGCATTAATTTGAAGCTACATCATGTAATTCGAATGGATTTGAAGCTAACTCGTTTGTTTCGCCTGCATGTGAAACTATATCACTTGTATTAGCAAGTATTTGAATCTCAATAATTCGCTTCGCATGGATTTGCAGGTAAGCCTTCTACTTCGCATTGATTTGAAGCTAAATTATGTTTTTAGCATGGATTTGAAGCTAACTCGTTTTTTTTAGCATTCTGTTGAAGCCAAATCATGTATAGCACAATTATTTGAAGCTAAACCATTTGTTTCGCGTTGATTTGAAACTAATGCTTCTACTTCGCATTGATTTGAAGTAAAATCATGTGTTTCCCCTGGGTGTGAAGCTAAATCGACTGTTTCGCATGTAGCTGAAGATAAATCATGTATATCACAAGTATTTGAAGCTAAACCATTTGTTTCGCATGGATTTGAAATTAAGCGTCCTACTTCGCCTGAATTTGAAGCTAAATCGTGTGCTTCGCTTGGATTTGAAGCTAACTCGTTCGTCTCGCATGCTGTTCAACCTAAATCATGTATATAACAAGTATTTGAAGATAAACCATTAGTTTCGCATGGATTTGAATCTAAGCCTTCTACTTCGCATTGATTTGAATCTAAATCATGTGATTCACTTGGATTTGATGCTAACCCTTCTACTTCGCATTGATTTGAAGCTAAATGATGAGTTTCGCTTGGATTTGAAGCTAACTTGTTTGATTATTCATGCAGATGACGCCAAATCGTGTATAAAAAAAAGTATTTGAAGCTAAATCATGCGTTTCGCATGGATTTGAAGCTAAGCATTCTACTTCGCTTGATTTTGAAGCTAAATTATGTGTTTCGCTTGGATTTGAATCTAACTCGTTTGTTTCGTATGCAATTAAAGCTAAATTATGTTTATCACAAGTATCTGAATCTAAACCATCTGTTTCCCATGAATATTAAGCTAAACCATGTGTTTCGCATGAATTTGAAGCTAAGTCATTTGTTTCGCATGGATTTGAAGCTATATCACTTATATTCGCAAGTATTTGAAGCTAAACCAATTGTTTTGCATGGTTTCGAAGATAAGTATTCTACTTCGCATTGATTTGAAGCTAAATCATGTGATTCGAATTGGTTTGAAGCTAACTCGTCTGTTTCGTCTGCATTTGAAGCTATATCACTTATATTCACAAGTATTTGAAGCTAAACCATTCGTTTTGCATGAATTTGAAGCTAAGCGTCCTACTTCGCAATAATTTGAAGCTAAATCGTGTCTTTCGCTTGCATTTGAAGCTAACTTCGTTTGTTTCGCATGCAGTTGAAGCTTCATCATGTTTATCACAAGTATCTGAATCTAAACCATCTGTTTCGCATGAATATTAAGCTAAACCATGTGTTTCGGATGAATTTGAATCTAAATCACGTGCTTCGCTTGGATTTGAAGCTAACTCGTTCGTCTCGCATGCTGTTCAAGCTAAATCATGTATATAACAAGTATTTGAAGATAAACCATTAGTTTCGCATGGATTTGAATCTAAGCCTTCTACTTCGCAATTGATTTGAATCTAAATCATGTGATTCACTTGGATTTGATGCTAACCCTTCTACTTCGCATTGATTTGAAGCTAAATCATGAGTTTCGCTTGGATTTGTAGTTAACACGTTTGTTTCACATGCAGTTGAAGCTCAATCATGTATATCACAAGTACTTGAAGCTGAACAATTAGTTTCGCATGAATATTAAGTTAAAGCATGTGCTTCGCATGAATATGAATCTAAACGATGTGTTTCGCATGAATTTGAAGCTAAATCACTTGTTTCGCTTGGATTCGAAGCTAACTCGTTTGTTTTCGCCTGCAGTTGATGCTAAATTATGTGTATCACAGGAATTTGAAGATAAACCACTTGTTTCGCATTGATGTGTAGCTAAGCCTTCTACTTCTCATTGATGTGAAGCTAAATCATGTGTTCCGCATGGATTTGAAGCTAACTTGTCCGTTTCGCCTGCATTTGAAGGTAAATGATTTATATCTCAAGTATTTGAAGCTAAACCATTCGTTTTGCACGAATTTGAAGCTAAGCGTCCTACTTCGCAATAATTTGAAGCTAAATCGTGTCTTTCGCTTGCATTTGAAGCTAACTCGTTTGTTTCGCATGCAGTTGAAGCTTCATCATGTTTATCACAAGTATCTGAATCTAAACCATCTGTTTCGCATGAATATTAAGCTAAACCATGTGTTTCGGATGAATTTGAATCTAAATCACGTGTTTCGCTTGGATTTGAAGCTAACTCGTTCGTCTCGCATGCTGTTCAAGCTAAATCATGTGTATCACAGTAATTTGAATATAAACCACTTGTTTCGCATTGATGTGAAGCTAAGCCTTCTACTTCGCATTGATTTGAAGCTAAATCATGTGTTCCGCATGGATTTGAAGCTAACTCGTTCGTTTCGCCTGCATTTGAAGGTAAATGATGTATATCACAAGTATTTGAAGCTAAACCATTTGTTTCACATGTATTTGATTCTATGCCTTCTACTTCGCATTGATTTGAAGCTAAATCATGTGTTTCGCATGGATTTGAAGATAACTCGTTTGTTTCGCATGCATTTGAAGCTATATCACTTATATTCGCAAGTATTTCAATCTTAATCATTCGCTTCGCATGGATTTGCAGCTAAGCCTTCTACTTCGCTTTGATTTGAAGCTAAATCATGTGTTTAGCATGGATTTGTAGCTAACTCGTTTTTTTAGCATGCAGTTGAAGCCAAATCATGTATATCACAATTATTTGAAGCTAAACCATTTGTTTCGCGTTGATTTGAAACTAATGCTTCTACTTCGCATTGATTTGAAGTAAAATCATCTGTTTCCCCTGGGTGTTAAGCTAAATCGACTGTTTCGCATGTAGCTGAAGAGAAATCATGTATATCACAAGTATTTGAAGCTAAACCATTTGTTTCGCATGGTTTTGAAGCTAAGCCTTCTACGTCGCATTGATTTGAAGTTGAATCATTTGTTACGCTTGGATTTGAAGCTCACTCGTTTGTTTCGCCTGCAATTGGAGCTGTATCACTTATATGGCAAGTATATGAAGATAAATAATTTGTGTCGCATGGTTTTGATGCTAAGCCTTCTACTTCTCATTGATGTGAAGCTAAATCATGTGTTTCGCTCGGATTTGAAGCTAACTGGTTTGTTTTTTCATGCAGTTGACGCTAAATCATGTATA
>NW_027477552.1:0-65578 GCF_051020955.1 Megalopta genalis | reverse complement strand
AAATCATGTATATCACAAGTATTTGAAGCTAAACTATTTGTTTCGCATGAATTTGAAGCAAAGCCTTCAACTTCGCATTGATTTTAAGATAAATCATGTGTTTCGCTTGGATTTGAAGCTAACACGTTTGTTTAGCATGCACTTGAAGCTAAAACATGTACATCACAAGTATCTGGATCTAATCCATCTGTTTCGCAAGAATATTAAGCTATGAAGCTAATCGATGTGATTCGTATGAATTTGAAGCTAAATCATGTGTTTCGCATGGATTTGAAGCTGTATCACTTATATCGGAATTATCTGAAGATAAATCATTTGTTTCTCACGTATTTGAAGCTAAGCCTTCTACTTCGCATTGATTTGAAGCTAACTCGATTGTTTCGCCCGCATATGAAGCTATATCACTTATATCGCAATTATCTGAAGATAAATCATTTGCTTCTCATGTATTTGAAGCTAAGCCGTCTATTTCGCACTGATTTGAAGCTAAATCATATGTTTCGCATGGATTTGAAGCTAACTCGTTTTTTTTCGCCTGTATTTAAAAATAAATCATGTATATCACAAGTATTTGAAGCTAAACCATTCGCTTCGCACGGATTTGAAGCAAAGCCTTCAACTTCGCATAGATTTGAAGATAAATCATGTGTTTCGCTTGGATTTGAAGCTATCACGTTTGTTTCGCATGCAGTTGAAGCTAAATCATGTATATCACAAGTATTTGAAGCTAAACCATTTGTTTCACTTTGATTTGATGATTAGCATTCTACGTCGCATTGATTTGAAGCTAAGCCTTCTATTTCGCATTGATTTGAAGGTAAATCATGTGTTTCGCTTGGATTTGAAGCTAACTCGTTTGTTTCGCATGCAGTTGAAGCTAAATCATGTTTATCTCAAGTATCTGAATATAAACCATCTGTTTCGCATGAATATTAAGCTAAACCATGTGTTTCGCATGAATTTGAAGCTAAATGATGAGTTTCGCTTGGTTTTGAAGCTAACTCTTTTGTTTCGCCTGCATTTGAAGCTATATCACTTATATCGCAATTATCTGAAGATAAATCATTTGTTTCTCATGTATTTGAAGCTAAGCCTTCCACTTCGCATTGATTTGGACCTAAATAATGTGTTTCGCTTGGATTTGAAGGTAAAGCGTTTGTTTCGCATGCAGTTGAAGCTAAATCATGTATATCACAAGTATTTGAAGCTAAACCATTTGTTTCGCATGAATTTGAAGCTATGCCTTCTACTTCGCATTGATTTGAAGCTAAATCATGTGTTTCGCATGGTTTTGAAGCTAAGTCGTTTGTATCGCATGCAGTTGAAGCTAAATCATGTATATCTCAAGTATTTGAAGCTAAACCATTTGTTTCGCATGGATTTGAAGAAAAGTCTCCTACTTCGCATTAATTTCAAGCTAACTCGATTGATTCGACTGCATTTGAATCTATATCACTTATATCGCAATTATCTGTAGATAAATCATTTGCTTCTCATGTATTTGAAGCTAAGCCGTCTATTTCGCTCTGATTTGAAGCTAAATCATATGTTTTGCATGGATTTGAAGCTAACTCGTTTTATTCGCCTGTATTTGAAGATAAATCATGTACATCACAAGTATTTGAAGCTAAACCATTCGCTTCGCATGGATTTGAAGCAATGCCATCAACTTCGCATTGATATGAAGATAAATCATGTGTTTAGCTTGGATTTGAAGCTATCACGTTTGTTTAGCATGCAGTTGAAGCTAAATCATGTACATCACAAATATTTGAAGCTAAACCATTTGTTTCGCATGGATTTGATGATAAGCCTCCTACTTCGCATTAATTTGAAGCTAACTCGATTGATTCGACTGCATTTGAATCTATAACACTAATATCGCAATTATCTGAAGATAAATCATTTGCTTCTCATGTATTTGAAGCTAAGCCGTCTATTTCGCACTGATTTGAAGCTAAATCATATGTTTCGCATGGATTTGAAGCTAACTCGTTTTTTTCGCCTGTATTTAAAGATAAATCATGTATATCACAAGTATTTGAAGCTAAACCATTCGCTTCGCACGGATTTGAAGCAAAGCCTTCAACTTCGCATTGATTTGAAGATAAATCATGTGTTTCGCTTGGATTTGAAGCTATCACGTATGTTTCGCATGCAGTTGAAGCTAAATCATGTATATCACAAGTATTTGAAGCTAAACCATTTGTTTCACATTGATTTGATGATTAGCATTCTACGTCGCATTGATTTGAAGCTAAGCCTTCTATTTCGCATTGATTTGAAGCTAACTCGATTGTTTCGCCTGCATATGAAGCTATATCACTTATATCGCAATTATCTGAAGATAAATCATTTGTTTCTCATGTATTTGAAGCTAAGCCGTCTATTTCGCATTGATTTGAAGCTAAATCATATATTTCGCATGGATTTGAAGCTAACTCGTCTTTTTTGCCTGTATTTAAAGATAAATCATGTATACCACAAGTATTTGAAGCTAAACCATTCGCTTCGCACGGATTTGAAGCAAAGCCTTCAACTTCGCATTGATTTGAAGATAAATCATGTGTTTCGCTTGGATTTGAAGCTATCACGTTTGTTTCGCATGCAGTTGAAGCTAAATCATGTATATCACAAGTATTTGAAGCTAAACCATTTTTTTCACATTGATTTGATGATTAGCATTCTACGTCGCATTGATTTGAAGCTAAGCCTTCTATTTCGCATTGATTTGAAGGTAAATCATGTGTTTCGCTTGGATTTGAAGCTAACTCGTTTGTTTCGCATGCAGTTGAAGCTAAATCATGTTTATCACAAGTATCTGAATATAAACCATCTGTTTCGCATGAATACTAAGCTAAACCATGTGTTTCCCATGAATTTGAAGCTAAATGATGAGTTTCGCTTGGTTTTGAAGCTAACTCTTTTGTTTCGCCTGCATTTGAAGCTATATCACTTATATCGCAATTATCTGAAGATAAATCATTTGTTTCTCATGTATTTGAAGCTAAGCCTTACACTTCGCATTGATTTGAACTTAAATAATGTGTTTCGCTTGGATTTGAAGGTAAAGCGTTTGTTTCGCATGCAGTTGAAGCTAAATCATGTATATCACAAGTATTTGAAGCTAAACCATTTGTTTCGCATGAATTTGAAGCTATGCCTTCTACTTCGCATTGATTTGAAGCTAAATCATGTGTTTCGCTTGGATTTGAAGCTAACACGTATGTTTAGCATGCAGTTGAAGCTAAGTCATGTATATCTCAAGTATTTGAAGCTAAACCATTTGTTTCGCATGGATTTGAAGAAAAGTCTCCTACTTCGCATTAATTTCAAGCTAACTCGATTGATTCGACTGCATTTGAATCTATATCACTTATATCGCAATTATCTGAAGATAAATCATTTGTTTCTCATGTGTTTAAAGCTAAGCCTTCTACTTCGCATTGATTTGAAGCTAAATCATGTGTAGCGCATGGATTTGAAGCTAACTCGTTTGTTTCGCCTGCCGTTAAAGCTAAATCAAGTACATCACAAGTATTTGTAGCTAAACCATGTGTTTCGCATGAATTTGAAGCTAAATGAAGACTTTCGCATTGATTTGAAGCTAACTCTTTTGTTTCGCTTGCATTTGGAGACAAATCATGTATATCACAAGTATTTGAAGCTAAACCGTTTGATTCGCATGGATTTGAAGCTAAGCCTTCTACTGCGCATTGATTTGCAGGTAAATGATGTGTTTCGCTTGGATTTGAAACTAACTCGTTTGTTTCGCATGCAGTTGAAGCTAAATCATTTATATCACAAGTATTTGAAGCTAAACCATTTATTTCGCATGGATTTGAAGATAAGCCTTCTACTTCGCATTGATTTGAAGCTAAATCGATTGTTTCGCCTGCATTTGCAGCTTTATCACATATATCGCAATTATCTGATGATAAATCATATGTTTCTCATGTATTTGAACATAAGCCTTGTACTTCGCATGGATTTGAAGCTAACTCGTTTGTTTCGCCTGCCGTTAAAGCTAAATCATGTACATCACAAGTATTTGTAGCTAAACCATGTGTTTCGCATGAATTTGAAGCTAAATGATGTCTTTCGCATTGATTTGGAGCTAACTCTTTTGTTTCGCCTGCATATGGAGACAAATCATGTATATCACAAGTATTTGGAGCTAAACCGTTTGATTCACATGGATTTGAAGCTAAGCCTTCTACTTCGCATTGATTTGCAGGTAAATGATGTGTTTCGCTTGGATTTGAAACTAACTCGTTTGTTTCGCATGCAGTTGAAGCTAAATCATTTATATCACAAGTATTTGAAGCTAAACCATTTATTTATTTCGCATGGATTTGAAGATAAGCCTTCTACTTCGCATTAATTTGAAGCTAACTCGATTGATTCGACTGCATGTGAATCTATATCACTTATATCGCAATTATCTGAAGATAAATCATTTGCTTCTCATGTATTTGATGCTAAGCCGTCTATTTCGCACTGATTTGAAGCTAAATCATATGTTTCGCATGGATTTGAAGCTAACTCGTTTTCTTCGCCTGTATTTGAAGATAAATCATATATATCACAAGTATTTGAAGCTAAACCATACGCTTCGCATGGATTTGAAGCAAAGCCTTCAACTTCGCATTGATTTGAATATAAATCATGTGTTTCGCTTAGATTTGAAGCTAACACGTTTGTTTAGCATGCAGTTGAAGCTAAAACATGTACATCACAAGTATCTGGATCTAATCCATCTGGTTCGCAAGAATATGAAGCTATGAAGCTAATCCATGTGATTCGCATGAATTTGATGCTAAATCATATGTGTCGCATGGATTTGAAACTAACTCGTTTGTTTCGTCTTCATTTGAAGCTGTTTCATTTATATCGCAAGTATTTGTAGCTAAACCATTTGTTTCGGATGGATTTGAAGATAAGCCTTCTACTTCGCATTGATTTAAATCTAAATCGTGTGTATGGTATGGATTTGAAGCTAACTCGTTTGTTTCGCCTGCATTTGAAGTTAAATCATGTATATCACAAGCATTTGAAGCTAAACCATTTGTTACGCATGGATTTGAAGAAAAGCCTTCAACTTCGCATTGATATGAAGATAAATCATGTGTTTCGCTTGGATTTGAAACTAACACGTTTGTTTAGCATGCAGTTGAAGCTAAAACATGTACATCACAAGTATCTGGATCTAATCCACCTGTTTCGCAAGAATATGAAGCTATGAAGCTAATCCATGTGATTCGTATGAATTTGAAGCTAAATCATGTGTTTCGCATGGATTTGAAGCTATCTCTTTTGTTTCGCCTGCATTTGAAGATAAATCATGAATATCACAAGTATTTGAAGCTAAACCGTTTGATTCGCACGGATTTGAAGCTAAGCGTCCTACTTCGCATTGATTTGATGCTAAATCATGTGTTTCGCTTGGTTTTGAAGCTAACTCGTTTGTTTCGCTTGCAGTTGAAGCTACATCATGTATAGCACAAGTATTTGAAGCTAAACCATTTGATTCGCATGGATTTGAAGCAAAGCCTTCAACTTCGCATTGATTTGAAGATAAATCATGTGTTCCGCTTAGATTTGAAGCTAACACGTTTGTTTAGCATGCAGTTGAAGCTAAAACATGTACATCACAAGTATCTGGATCTAATCCATCTGTTTCGCAAGAATATGAAGCTATGAAGCTAATCATGTATTTGAAGCTAAGCCGTCTATTTCACATTGATTTGAAGCTAAATCATATGTTTCGCACGGATTTGAAGCTAACTCGTTTTTTTCGCCTGTATTTAAAGATAAATCATGTATATCACAAGTATTTGAAGCTAAACCATTTGTTTCGAATGAATTTGAAGCTAAGCCTTCTACTTCGCTTTGATTTGAAGCTAAATCATGTGTTTCGCTTGGTTTTGAAGCTAACTCGTTTGTTTCGCATGCAGTTGAAGCTAAATCATGCATATCACAAGTATTTGAAGCTAAACCATTTGTTTCGCATGAATTTGAATCTAAGCCTTCTACTTCGCATTGATTTGAAGCTAAGTCTTCCACTTCGCATTGATTTGGAGGTAAATCATGTGTTTCGCTTGGATTTGAAGCTAACTCGTTTGTTTCACAATGCAGTTGATGCTAAATCATGTATAAAACAAGTATTTGAAGCTAAACCATTTATTTCGCATGTATTTGAAGATAAGTCTTCTACTTCGCATTCATTTAAATCTAAATCGTGTGTATGGCATGGATTTGAAGCTAACTCGTTTGTTTCGCATGCATTTGAAGTTAAATCATGTATATCACGAGTATTTGAAGCTAAGCCATTTGTTTTGGATTGATTTGAAGCTAAGCCTACTACTTTGCATTGATTTGATGCTAAATCATATGTTTCGCATGGATTTGAAACTAACTCGTTTGTTTCGTCTTCATTTGAAGCTGATTCATTTATATCGCAAGTATTTGAAGCTAAACCATTTGTTTCGCATGGATTTGAAGATAAGCCTCCTACTTCGCATTAATTTGAAGCTAACTCGATTGATTCGACTGCATTTGAATCTATATCAATTATATCGCAATTAACTGAAGATAAATCATTTGCTTCTCATATATTTGAAGCTAAGCCGTATATTTGGCATTTATTTGAAGCTAAATCATATGTCTGGCATGGATTTGAAGCTAACTCGTTTTTTTTCGCCTGTATTTGAAGATAAATCATGTATATCACAAGTATTTGAAGCTAAACCATTCGCTTCGCATGGATTTGAAGCAAAGCCTTCAACTCCGCATTGATTTGAAGATAAATCATGTGTTTCGCTTGGATTTGAAGCTAACTCTTTTGTTTCGCCTGCATTTGAAGCTAATTCATGTATATCGCATGTATTTGAAGCTGAACCATAGGTTTTGCGTGAATATTAAGCTAAACCATGTGTTTCGAACGTTTTTGAAGCTGAGTTATGTGTTTCGCTTGCATTTGAAGCTAATTAGTTTGTTTTGCATGCAGTTGATGCTAAATCATGTAAATCAGAAGTATTTGAAGATGAACCATGTGTTTCGCATGGATTTGAAGCTAACTCGTTTTTTTCGCCCGTATTTGAAGATAAAGCATGTATATCACAAGTATTTGAAGCTAAACCATTCGCTTCGCATGGATTTGAAGCAAAGCCTTCAACTGCGCATAGATTTGAAGATAAATCATGTGTTTCGCTTGGATTTCAAGCTAACTCGTTTCTTTCGCATGCAGATGAAGCTAAATCATGTATATCACAAGTATTTGAAGCTAAACCATTTATTTCGCATGGAATTGAAGATAAGCCTTCTACTTCGCACTGATTTGAAGCTAACTCGATTGTTTCACCTGCATTTGAAGCTACATCACTTATATCGCAATTATCTGAAGATAAATCATTTGTTTCTCATATATTTGAAGCTAAGCCTTCTACTTCGCTTTGATTTGAAGATAAACCACGTGATTCGCATGGACTTGAAGCTAACTCGTTTGTATCGCGTGCATTTGAAACTATATCACTTACATCGCAATTATCTGAAGTTAAATCACTTGTTTCTCAGGTATTTGTAGCTAAGCCTTCTACTTCGCATTGATTTGAAGTTAACTCGATTGATTCGACTGCATTTGAATCTATATCACTTATATCGCAATTATCTGAAGATAAATCATTTGCTTCTCATGTATTTGAAGATAAGCCTCCTACTTCGCATTGATTTGATGCTAAATCGTGTGTTTCGCATGGATTTCAAGATAACTCGTTTCTTTCGCATGCAGATGAAGCTAAATCATGTATGTCACAAGTATTTGAAGCTAAACAATTTGTTTCGCATGGATTTAAAGCTATGCCATCAAGTTCGCATTGATTTGCAGCTAAATCATGTGTTTCGCTTGGTTTTGAAGCTAACTCGTTTTTTTCGCCTGTATTTAAAGATAAATCATGTATATCACAAGTATTTGATGCTAAACCATTCGCTTCGCACGGATTTGAAGCAAAGCCTTCAACTTCGCATTGATTTGAAGATAAATCATGTGTTTCGCTTGGATTTGAAGCTATCACGTTTGTTTCGCATGCAGTTGAAGCTAAATCATGTATATCACAAGTATTTGAAGCTAAACCATTTGTTTCACATTGATTTGATGATTAGCATTCTACGTCGCATTGATTTGAAGCTAAGCCTTCTATTTCGCATTGATTTGAAGGTAAATCATGTGTTTCGCTTGGATTTGAAGCTAACTCGTTTGTTTCGCATGCAGTTGAAGCTAAATCATGTTTATCACAAGTATCTGAATATAAACCATCTGTTTCGCATGAATATTAAGCTAAACCATGTGTTTCGCATGAATTTGAAGCTAAATGATGAGTTTCGCTTGGTTTTGAAGCTAACTCTTTTGTTTCGCCTGCATTTGAAGCTATATCACTTATATCGCAATTATCTGAAGATAAATCATTTGTTTCTCATGTATTTGAAGCTAAGCCTTCCACTTCGCATTGATTTGAACTTAAATAATGTGTTTCGCTTGGATTTGAAGGTAAAGCGTTTGTTTCGCATGCAGTTGAAGCTAAATCATGTATATCACAAGTATTTGAAGCTAAACTATTTGTTTCGCATGAATTTGAAGCAAAGCCTTCAACTTCGCATTGATTTTAAGATAAATCATGTGTTTCGCTTGGATTTGAAGCTAACACGTTTGTTTAGCATGCACTTGAAGCTAAAACATGTACATCACAAGTATCTGGATCTAATCCATCCGTTTCGCAAGAATATTAAGCTATGAAGCTAATCGATGTGATTCGTATGAATTTGAAGCTAAATCATGTGTTTCGCATGGATTTGAAGCTGTATCACTTATATCGCAATTATCTGAAGATAAATCATTTGTTTCTCACGTATTTGAAGCTAAGCCTTCTACTTCGCATTGATTTGAAGCTAACTCGATTGTTTCGCCCGCATATGAAGCTATATCACTTATATCGCAATTATCTGAAGATAAATCATTTGCTTCTCATGTATTTGAAGCTAAGCCGTCTATTTCGCACTGATTTGAAGCTAAATCATATGTTTCGCATGGATTTGAAGCTAACTCGTTTTTTTCGCCTGTATTTAAAAATAAATCATGTATATCACAAGTATTTGAAGCTAAACCATTCGCTTCGCACGGATTTGAAGCAAAGCCTTCAACTTCGCATAGATTTGAAGATAAATCATGTGTTTCGCTTGGATTTGAAGCTATCACGTTTGTTTCGCATGCAGTTGAAGCTAAATCATGTATATCACAAGTATTTGAAGCTAAACCATTTGTTTCACTTTGATTTGATGATTAGCATTCTACGTCGCATTGATTTGAAGCTGAGCCTTCTATTTCGCATTGATTTGAAGGTAAATCATGTGTTTCGCTTGGATTTGAAGCTAACTCGTTTGTTTCGCATGCAGTTGAAGCTAAATCATGTTTATCTCAAGTATCTGAATATAAACCATCTGTTTCGCATGAATATTAAGCTAAACCATGTGTTTCGCATGAATTTGAAGCTAAATGATGAGTTTCGCTTGGTTTTGAAGCTAACTCTTTTGTTTCGCCTGCATTTGAAGCTATATCACTTATATCGCAATTATCTGAAGATAAATCATTTGTTTCTCATGTATTTGAAGCTAAGCCTTCCACTTCGCATTGATTTGGACCTAAATAATGTGTTTCGCTTGGATTTGAAGGTAAAGCGTTTGTTTCGCATGCAGTTGAAGCTAAATCATGTATATCACAAGTATTTGAAGCTAAACCATTTGTTTCGCATGAATTTGAAGCTATGCCTTCTACTTCGCATTGATTTGAAGCTAAATCATGTGTTTCGCATGGTTTTGAAGCTAAGTCGTTTGTATCGCATGCAGTTGAAGCTAAATCATGTATATCTCAAGTATTTGAAGCTAAACCATTTGTTTCGCATGGATTTGAAGAAAAGTCTCCTACTTCGCATTAATTTCAAGCTAACTCGATTGATTCGACTGCATTTGAATCTATATCACTTATATCGCAATTATCTGTAGATAAATCATTTGCTTCTCATGTATTTGAAGCTAAGCCGTCTATTTCGCTCTGATTTGAAGCTAAATCATATGTTTTGCATGGATTTGAAGCTAACTCGTTTTATTCGCCTGTATTTGAAGATAAATCATGTACATCACAAGTATTTGAAGCTAAACCATTCGCTTCGCATGGATTTGAAGCAATGCCATCAACTTCGCATTGATATGAAGATAAATCATGTGTTTAGCTTGGATTTGAAGCTATCACGTTTGTTTAGCATGCAGTTGAAGCTAAATCATGTACATCACAAATATTTGAAGCTAAACCATTTGTTTCGCATGGATTTGATGATAAGCCTCCTACTTCGCATTAATTTGAAGCTAACTCGATTGATTCGACTGCATTTGAATCTATAACACTAATATCGCAATTATCTGAAGATAAATCATTTGCTTCTCATGTATTTGAAGCTAAGCCGTCTATTTCGCACTGATTTGAAGCTAAATCATATGTTTCGCATGGATTTGAAGCTAACTCGTTTTTTTCGCCTGTATTTAAAGATAAATCATGTATATCACAAGTATTTGAAGCTAAACCATTCGCTTCGCACGGATTTGAAGCAAAGCCTTCAACTTCGCATTGATTTGAAGATAAATCATGTGTTTCGCTTGGATTTGAAGCTATCACGTATGTTTCGCATGCAGTTGAAGCTAAATCATGTATATCACAAGTATTTGAAGCTAAACCATTTGTTTCACATTGATTTGATGATTAGCATTCTACGTCGCATTGATTTGAAGCTAAGCCTTCTATTTCGCATTGATTTGAAGCTAACTCGATTGTTTCGCCTGCATATGAAGCTATATCACTTATATCGCAATTATCTGAAGATAAATCATTTGTTTCTCATGTATTTGAAGCTAAGCCGTCTATTTCGCATTGATTTGAAGCTAAATCATATATTTCGCATGGATTTGAAGCTAACTCGTCTTTTTTGCCTGTATTTAAAGATAAATCATGTATACCACAAGTATTTGAAGCTAAACCATTCGCTTCGCACGGATTTGAAGCAAAGCCTTCAACTTCGCATTGATTTGAAGATAAATCATGTGTTTCGCTTGGATTTGAAGCTATCACGTTTGTTTCGCATGCAGTTGAAGCTAAGTCATGTATATCACAAGTATTTGAAGCTAAACCATTTTTTTCACATTGATTTGATGATTAGCATTCTACGTCGCATTGATTTGAAGCTAAGCCTTCTATTTCGCATTGATTTGAAGGTAAATCATGTGTTTCGCTTGGATTTGAAGCTAACTCGTTTGTTTCGCATGCAGTTGAAGCTAAATCATGTTTATCACAAGTATCTGAATATAAACCATCTGTTTCGCATGAATACTAAGCTAAACCATGTGTTTCCCATGAATTTGAAGCTAAATGATGAGTTTCGCTTGGTTTTGAAGCTAACTCTTTTGTTTCGCCTGCATTTGAAGCTATATCACTTATATCGCAATTATCTGAAGATAAATCATTTGTTTCTCATGTATTTGAAGCTAAGCCTTACACTTCGCATTGATTTGAACTTAAATAATGTGTTTCGCTTGGATTTGAAGGTAAAGCGTTTGTTTCGCATGCAGTTGAAGCTAAATCATGTATATCACAAGTATTTGAAGCTAAACTATTTGTTTCGCATGAATTTGAAGCAAAGCCTTCAACTTCGCATTGATTTTAAGATAAATCATGTGTTTCGCTTGGATTTGAAGCTAACACGTTTGTTTAGCATGCACTTGAAGCTAAAACATGTACATCACAAGTATCTGGATCTAATCCATCCGTTTCGCAAGAATATTAAGCTATGAAGCTAATCGATGTGATTCGTATGAATTTGAAGCTAAATCATGTGTTTCGCATGGATTTGAAGCTGTATCACTTATATCGCAATTATCTGAAGATAAATCATTTGTTTCTCACGTATTTGAAGCTAAGCCTTCTACTTCGCATTGATTTGAAGCTAACTCGATTGTTTCGCCCGCATATGAAGCTATATCACTTATATCGCAATTATCTGAAGATAAATCATTTGCTTCTCATGTATTTGAAGCTAAGCCGTCTATTTCGCACTGATTTGAAGCTAAATCATATGTTTCGCATGGATTTGAAGCTAACTCGTTTTTTTCGCCTGTATTTAAAAATAAATCATGTATATCACAAGTATTTGAAGCTAAACCATTTGTTTCGAATGAATTTGAAGCTAAGCCTTCTACTTCGCTTTGATTTGAAGCTAAATCATGTGTTTCGCTTGGTTTTGAAGCTAACTCGTTTGTTTCGCATGCAGTTGAAGCTAAATCATGCATATCACAAGTATTTGAAGCTAAACCATTTGTTTCGCATGAATTTGAATCTAAGCCTTCTACTTCGCATTGATTTGAAGCTAAGTCTTCCACTTCGCATTGATTTGGAGGTAAATCATGTGTTTCGCTTGGATTTGAAGCTAACTCGTTTGTTTCACAATGCAGTTGATGCTAAATCATGTATAAAACAAGTATTTGAAGCTAAACCATTTATTTCGCATGTATTTGAAGATAAGTCTTCTACTTCGCATTCATTTAAATCTAAATCGTGTGTATGGCATGGATTTGAAGCTAACTCGTTTGTTTCGCATGCATTTGAAGTTAAATCATGTATATCACGAGTATTTGAAGCTAAGCCATTTGTTTTGGATTGATTTGAAGCTAAGCCTACTACTTTGCATTGATTTGATGCTAAATCATATGTTTCGCATGGATTTGAAACTAACTCGTTTGTTTCGTCTTCATTTGAAGCTGATTCATTTATATCGCAAGTATTTGAAGCTAAACCATTTGTTTCGCATGGATTTGAAGATAAGCCTCCTACTTCGCATTAATTTGAAGCTAACTCGATTGATTCGACTGCATTTGAATCTATATCAATTATATCGCAATTAACTGAAGATAAATCATTTGCTTCTCATATATTTGAAGCTAAGCCGTATATTTGGCATTTATTTGAATCTAAATCATATGTCTGGCATGGATTTGAAGCTAACTCGTTTTTTTCGCCTGTATTTGAAGATAAATCATGTATATCACAAGTATTTGAAGCTAAACCATTCGCTTCGCATGGATTTGAAGCAAAGCCTTCAACTCCGCATTGATTTGAAGATAAATCATGTGTTTCGCTTGGATTTGAAGCTAACTCTTTTGTTTCGCCTGCATTTGAAGCTAATTCATGTATATCGCATGTATTTGAAGCTGAACCATAGGTTTTGCGTGAATATTAAGCTAAACCATGTGTTTCGAACGTTTTTGAAGCTGAGTTATGTGTTTCGCTTGCATTTGAAGCTAATTAGTTTGTTTTGCATGCAGTTGATGCTAAATCATGTAAATCAGAAGTATTTGAAGATGAACCATGTGTTTCGCATGGATTTGAAGCTAACTCGTTTTTTTCGCCCGTATTTGAAGATAAAGCATGTATATCACAAGTATTTGAAGCTAAACCATTCGCTTCGCATGGATTTGAAGCAAAGCCTTCAACTGCGCATAGATTTGAAGATAAATCATGTGTTTCGCTTGGATTTCAAGCTAACTCGTTTCTTTCGCATGCAGATGAAGCTAAATCATGTATATCACAAGTATTTGAAGCTAAACCATTTATTTCGCATGGAATTGAAGATAAGCCTTCTACTTCGCACTGATTTGAAGCTAACTCGATTGTTTCACCTGCATTTGAAGCTACATCACTTATATCGCAATTATCTGAAGATAAATCATTTGTTTCTCATATATTTGAAGCTAAGCCTTCTACTTCGCTTTGATTTGAAGATAAACCACGTGATTCGCATGGACTTGAAGCTAACTCGTTTGTATCGCGTGCATTTGAAACTATATCACTTACATCGCAATTATCTGAAGTTAAATCACTTGTTTCTCAGGTATTTGTAGCTAAGCCTTCTACTTCGCATTGATTTGAAGTTAACTCGATTGATTCGACTGCATTTGAATCTATATCACTTATATCGCAATTATCTGAAGATAAATCATTTGCTTCTCATGTATTTGAAGATAAGCCTCCTACTTCGCATTGATTTGATGCTAAATCGTGTGTTTCGCATGGATTTCAAGATAACTCGTTTCTTTCGCATGCAGATGAAGCTAAGTCATGTATGTCACAAGTATTTGAAGCTAAACAATTTGTTTCGCATGGATTTAAAGCTATGCCATCAAGTTCGCATTGATTTGCAGCTAAATCATGTGTTTCGCTTGGTTTTGAAGCTAACTCGTTTTTTTCGCCTGTATTTAAAGATAAATCATGTATATCACAAGTATTTGATGCTAAACCATTCGCTTCGCACGGATTTGAAGCAAAGCCTTCAACTTCGCATTGATTTGAAGATAAATCATGTGTTTCGCTTGGATTTGAAGCTATCACGTTTGTTTCGCATGCAGTTGAAGCTAAATCATGTATATCACAAGTATTTGAAGCTAAACCATTTGTTTCACATTGATTTGATGATTAGCATTCTACGTCGCATTGATTTGAAGCTAAGCCTTCTATTTCGCATTGATTTGAAGGTAAATCATGTGTTTCGCTTGGATTTGAAGCTAACTCGTTTGTTTCGCATGCAGTTGAAGCTAAATCATGTTTATCACAAGTATCTGAATATAAACCATCTGTTTCGCATGAATATTAAGCTAAACCATGTGTTTCGCATGAATTTGAAGCTAAATGATGAGTTTCGCTTGGTTTTGAAGCTAACTCTTTTGTTTCGCCTGCATTTGAAGCTATATCACTTATATCGCAATTATCTGAAGATAAATCATTTGTTTCTCATGTATTTGAAGCTAAGCCTTCCACTTCGCATTGATTTGAACTTAAATAATGTGTTTCGCTTGGATTTGAAGGTAAAGCGTTTGTTTCGCATGCAGTTGAAGCTAAATCATGTATATCACAAGTATTTGAAGCTAAACTATTTGTTTCGCATGAATTTGAAGCAAAGCCTTCAACTTCGCATTGATTTTAAGATAAATCATGTGTTTCGCTTGGATTTGAAGCTAACACGTTTGTTTAGCATGCACTTGAAGCTAAAACATGTACATCACAAGTATCTGGATCTAATCCATCCGTTTCGCAAGAATATTAAGCTATGAAGCTAATCGATGTGATTCGTATGAATTTGAAGCTAAATCATGTGTTTCGCATGGATTTGAAGCTGTATCACTTATATCGCAATTATCTGAAGATAAATCATTTGTTTCTCACGTATTTGAAGCTAAGCCTTCTACTTCGCATTGATTTGAAGCTAACTCGATTGTTTCGCCCGCATATGAAGCTATATCACTTATATCGCAATTATCTGAAGATAAATCATTTGCTTCTCATGTATTTGAAGCTAAGCCGTCTATTTCGCACTGATTTGAAGCTAAATCATATGTTTCGCATGGATTTGAAGCTAACTCGTTTTTTTCGCCTGTATTTAAAAATAAATCATGTATATCACAAGTATTTGAAGCTAAACCATTCGCTTCGCACGGATTTGAAGCAAAGCCTTCAACTTCGCATAGATTTGAAGATAAATCATGTGTTTCGCTTGGATTTGAAGCTATCACGTTTGTTTCGCATGCAGTTGAAGCTAAATCATGTATATCACAAGTATTTGAAGCTAAACCATTTGTTTCACTTTGATTTGATGATTAGCATTCTACGTCGCATTGATTTGAAGCTGAGCCTTCTATTTCGCATTGATTTGAAGGTAAATCATGTGTTTCGCTTGGATTTGAAGCTAACTCGTTTGTTTCGCATGCAGTTGAAGCTAAATCATGTTTATCTCAAGTATCTGAATATAAACCATCTGTTTCGCATGAATATTAAGCTAAACCATGTGTTTCGCATGAATTTGAAGCTAAATGATGAGTTTCGCTTGGTTTTGAAGCTAACTCTTTTGTTTCGCCTGCATTTGAAGCTATATCACTTATATCGCAATTATCTGAAGATAAATCATTTGTTTCTCATGTATTTGAAGCTAAGCCTTCCACTTCGCATTGATTTGGACCTAAATAATGTGTTTCGCTTGGATTTGAAGGTAAAGCGTTTGTTTCGCATGCAGTTGAAGCTAAATCATGTATATCACAAGTATTTGAAGCTAAACCATTTGTTTCGCATGAATTTGAAGCTATGCCTTCTACTTCGCATTGATTTGAAGCTAAATCATGTGTTTCGCATGGTTTTGAAGCTAAGTCGTTTGTATCGCATGCAGTTGAAGCTAAATCATGTATATCTCAAGTATTTGAAGCTAAACCATTTGTTTCGCATGGATTTGAAGAAAAGTCTCCTACTTCGCATTAATTTCAAGCTAACTCGATTGATTCGACTGCATTTGAATCTATATCACTTATATCGCAATTATCTGTAGATAAATCATTTGCTTCTCATGTATTTGAAGCTAAGCCGTCTATTTCGCTCTGATTTGAAGCTAAATCATATGTTTTGCATGGATTTGAAGCTAACTCGTTTTATTCGCCTGTATTTGAAGATAAATCATGTACATCACAAGTATTTGAAGCTAAACCATTCGCTTCGCATGGATTTGAAGCAATGCCATCAACTTCGCATTGATATGAAGATAAATCATGTGTTTAGCTTGGATTTGAAGCTATCACGTTTGTTTAGCATGCAGTTGAAGCTAAATCATGTACATCACAAATATTTGAAGCTAAACCATTTGTTTCACATTGATTTGATGATTAGCATTCTACGTCGCATTGATTTGAAGCTAAGCCTTCTATTTCGCATTGATTTGAAGCTAACTCGATTGTTTCGCCTGCATATGAAGCTATATCACTTATATCGCAATTATCTGAAGATAAATCATTTGTTTCTCATGTATTTGAAGCTAAGCCGTCTATTTCGCATTGATTTGAAGCTAAATCATATATTTCGCATGGATTTGAAGCTAACTCGTCTTTTTTGCCTGTATTTAAAGATAAATCATGTATACCACAAGTATTTGAAGCTAAACCATTCGCTTCGCACGGATTTGAAGCAAAGCCTTCAACTTCGCATTGATTTGAAGATAAATCATGTGTTTCGCTTGGATTTGAAGCTATCACGTTTGTTTCGCATGCAGTTGAAGCTAAGTCATGTATATCACAAGTATTTGAAGCTAAACCATTTTTTTCACATTGATTTGATGATTAGCATTCTACGTCGCATTGATTTGAAGCTAAGCCTTCTATTTCGCATTGATTTGAAGGTAAATCATGTGTTTCGCTTGGATTTGAAGCTAACTCGTTTGTTTCGCATGCAGTTGAAGCTAAATCATGTTTATCACAAGTATCTGAATATAAACCATCTGTTTCGCATGAATACTAAGCTAAACCATGTGTTTCCCATGAATTTGAAGCTAAATGATGAGTTTTGCTTGGTTTTGAAGCTAACTCTTTTGTTTCGCCTGCATTTGAAGCTATATCACTTATATCGCAATTATCTGAAGATAAATCATTTGTTTCTCATGTATTTGAAGCTAAGCCTTACACTTCGCATTGATTTGAACTTAAATAATGTGTTTCGCTTGGATTTGAAGGTAAAGCGTTTGTTTCGCATGCAGTTGAAGCTAAATCATGTATATCACAAGTATTTGAAGCTAAACCATTTGTTTCGCATGAATTTGAAGCTATGCCTTCTACTTCGCATTGATTTGAAGCTAAATCATGTGTTTCGCTTGGATTTGAAGCTAACACGTATGTTTAGCATGCAGTTGAAGCTAAGTCATGTATATCTCAAGTATTTGAAGCTAAACCATTTGTTTCGCATGGATTTGAAGAAAAGTCTCCTACTTCGCATTAATTTCAAGCTAACTCGATTGATTCGACTGCATTTGAATCTATATCACTTATATCGCAATTATCTGAAGATAAATCATTTGTTTCTCATGTGTTTAAAGCTAAGCCTTCTACTTCGCATTGATTTGAAGCTAAATCATGTGTAGCGCATGGATTTGAAGCTAACTCGTTTGTTTCGCCTGCCGTTAAAGCTAAATCAAGTACATCACAAGTATTTGTAGCTAAACCATGTGTTTCGCATGAATTTGAAGCTAAATGAAGACTTTCGCATTGATTTGAAGCTAACTCTTTTGTTTCGCTTGCATTTGGAGACAAATCATGTATATCACAAGTATTTGAAGCTAAACCGTTTGATTCGCATGGATTTGAAGCTAAGCCTTCTACTGCGCATTGATTTGCAGGTAAATGATGTGTTTCGCTTGGATTTGAAACTAACTCGTTTGTTTCGCATGCAGTTGAAGCTAAATCATTTATATCACAAGTATTTGAAGCTAAACCATTTATTTCGCATGGATTTGAAGATAAGCCTTCTACTTCGCATTGATTTGAAGCTAACTCGATTGTTTCACCTGCATTTGAAGCTACATCACTTATATCGCAATTATCTGAAGATAAATCATTTGTTTCTCATGTATTTGAAGCTAAGCCTTCTACTTCGCTTTGATTTGAAGATAAACCACGTGATTCGCATGGACTTGCAACTAACTCGTTTGTATCGCGTGCATTTGAAGCTATATCACTTACATCGTAATTATCTGAAGTTAAATTATTTGTTTCTCATGTCTTTGAAGCTAAGGCTTCTACTTCGCATTGATTTGCATCTAAATTATGTGTTTCGCTTGGTTTTGAAGCTAACTCGTTTGTTTCGCCTGCATTTGAAGCTAAATCATGTATATCACAAGTATTTGAATCTAAACCATTTGTTTCGCATTGATTTGAAGATAAGCTTTCTACTTCGCATTGATTTGAAGCTAAATCGATTGTTTCGCCTGCATTTGCAGCTTTATCACATATATCGCAATTATCTGATGATAAATCATATGTTTCTCATGTATTTGAACATAAGCCTTGTACTTCGCATGGATTTGAAGCTAACTCGTTTGTTTCGCCTGCCGTTAAAGCTAAATCATGTACATCACAAGTATTTGTAGCTAAACCATGTGTTTCGCATGAATTTGAAGCTAAATGATGTCTTTCGCATTGATTTGGAGCTAACTCTTTTGTTTCGCCTGCATATGGAGACAAATCATGTATATCACAAGTATTTGGAGCTAAACCGTTTGATTCACATGGATTTGAAGCTAAGCCTTCTACTTCGCATTGATTTGCAGGTAAATGATGTGTTTCGCTTGGATTTGAAACTAACTCGTTTGTTTCGCATGCAGTTGAAGCTAAATCATTTATATTACAAGTATTTGAAGCTAAACCATTTATTTATTTCGCATGGATTTGAAGATAAGCCTTCTACTTCGCATTAATTTGAAGCTAACTCGATTGATTCGACTGCATGTGAATCTATATCACTTATATCGCAATTATCTGAAGATAAATCATTTGCTTCTCATGTATTTGATGCTAAGCCGTCTATTTCGCACTGATTTGAAGCTAAATCATATGTTTCGCATGGATTTGAAGCTAACTCGTTTTCTTCGCCTGTATTTGAAGATAAATCATATATATCACAAGTATTTGAAGCTAAACCATACGCTTCGCATGGATTTGAAGCAAAGCCTTCAACTTCGCATTGATTTGAATATAAATCATGTGTTTCGCTTAGATTTGAAGCTAACACGTTTGTTTAGCATGCAGTTGAAGCTAAAACATGTACATCACAAGTATCTGGATCTAATCCATCTGTTTCGCAAGAATATGAAGCTATGAAGCTAATCCATGTGATTCGCATGAATTTGAAGCTAAGTCATGTGTGTCGCATGGATTTGAAGCTGTATCACTTATATCGCAATTATCTGAAGATAAATCATTTGTTTCTCATGTGTTTAAAGCTAAGCCTTCTACTTCGCATTGATTTGAAGCTAAATCATGTGTAGCGCATGGATTTGAAGCTAACTCGTTTGTTTCGCCTGCATTTGAAGCTAAAACATGTATATCACAAGTATTTGAATCTAAACCATTTGTTTCGCATTGATTTGAAGATAAGTTTTCTACTTCGCATTGATTTGATGCTAAATCATGTGTTTCGCATGGATTTGAAGCTAACTCGTTTGTATCGCATGCAGTTGAAGCTAAATCATGTATATCTCAAGTATTTGAAGCTAAACCATCTGTTTCGTATGGATTTGAAGATAAGTCTCCTACTTCGCATTAATTTGAAGCTAACTCGATTGATTCGACTGCATTTGAATCTATATCACTTATCTCGCAATTATCTGTAGATAAATCATTTGCTTCTCATGTATTTGAAGCTAAGCCGTCTATTTCGCACTGATTTGAAGCTAAATCATATGTTTTGCATGGATTTGAAGCTAACTCGTTTTATTCGCCTGTATTTGAAGATAAATCATGTACATCACAAGTATTTGAAGCTAAACCATTCGCTTCGCATGGATTTGAAGAAAAGCCTTCAACTTCGCATTGATATGAAGATAAATCATGTGTTTCGCTTGGATTTGAAACTAACACGTTTGTTTAGCATGCAGTTGAAGCTAAAACATGTACATCACAAGTATCTGGATCTAACCCACCTGTTTCGCAAGAATATGAAGCTATGAAGCTAATCCATGTGATTGGTATGAATTTGAAGATAAATCATGTGTTTCGCATGGATTTGAAGCTGTATCACTTATATCGCAATTATCTGAAGATAAATCATTTGTTTCTCACGTATTTGAAGCTAAGCCTTCTACTTCGCATTGATTTGAAGCTAACTCGATTGTTTCGCCCGCATATGAAGCTATATCACTTATATCGCAATTATCTGAAGTTAAATCATTTGTTTCTCATGTATTTGAAGATAAGCGTCCTACTTCGCATTGATTTGATGCTAAATCATGTGTTTCGCTTGGTTTTGAAGCTAACTCGTTTGTTTCGCTTGCAGTTGAAGCTACATCATGTATAGCACAAGTATTTGAAGCTAAACCATTTGATTCGCATGGATTTGAAGCAAAGCCTTCAACTTCGCATTGATTTGAAGATAAATCATGTGTTCCGCTTAGATTTGAAGCTAACACGTTTGTTTAGCATGCAGTTGAAGCTAAAACATGTACATCACAAGTATCTGGATCTAATCCATCTGTTTCGCAAGAATATGAAGCTATGAAGCTAATCATGTATTTGAAGCTAAGCCGTCTATTTCACATTGATTTGAAGCTAAATCATATGTTTCGCACGGATTTGAAGCTAACTCGTTTTTTTTCGCCTGTATTTAAAGATAAATCATGTATATCACAAGTATTTGAAGCTAAACCATTTGTTTCGAATGAATTTGAAGCTAAGCCTTCTACTTCGCTTTGATTTGAAGCTAAATCATGTGTTTCGCTTGGTTTTGAAGCTAACTCGTTTGTTTCGCATGCAGTTGAAGCTAAATCATGCATATCACAAGTATTTGAAGCTAAACCATTTGTTTCGCATGAATTTGAATCTAAGCCTTCTACTTCGCATTGATTTGAAGCTAAGTCTTCCACTTCGCATTGATTTGGAGGTAAATCATGTGTTTCGCTTGGATTTGAAGCTAACTCGTTTGTTTCGATTGCAGTTGAAGCTAAATCATGTTTATCACAAGTATCTGAATATAAACCATCTGTGTCGCATGAATATTGAGCTAAACCATGTATTTCGCATGAATTTGAAGCTAAATGATGTGTTTCGCATGGATATGAAGCTAACTCTTTTGTTTCGCTTGCATTTGAAGATAAATCATGTATATCATAAGTATTTGATGCTCAACCGTTTGAGTCGCATGGATTTGAAGCTATCCCTTCTACTTCGCATTGATTTGCAGCTAAATCATGTGTTTCGCTTGGATTTGATGGTAAAGCGTTTGTTTCGCATGCAGTTGAAGCTAAATCATGTATATCACAAGTATTTGAAGCTAAACCATTTGTTTCGCATGAATTTGAAGCTATGCCTTCTACTTCGCATTGATTTGAAGCTAAATCATGTGTTTCGCTTGGTTTTGAAGCTAAGTCGTTTGTATCGCATGCAGTTGAAGCTGAATCATGTATATCTCAAGTATTTGAAGCTAAACCATTTGTTTCGCATGGATTTGAAGATAAGTCTCCTACTTCGCATTAATTTGAAGCTAACTCGATTGATTCGACTGCATTTGAATTTATATCACTTATATCGCAATTATCTGTAGATAAATCATTTGCTTCTCATGTATTTGAAGCTAAGCCGTCTATTTCGCACTGATTTGAAGCTAAATCATATGTTTTGCATGGATTTGAAGCTAACTCGTTTTATTCGCCTGTATTTGAAGATAAATCATGTACATCACAAGTATTTGAAGCTAAACCATTCGCTTTGCATGGATTTGAGGCAAAGCCATCAACTTCGCATTGATGTGAAGATAAATCATGTGTTTAGCTTGGATTTGAAGCTAACATGTTTGTTTAGCATGCAGTTGAAGCTAAAACATGTACATCACAAGTATCTGGATCTAATCCACCTGTTTCGCAAGAATATGAAGCTATGAAGCTAATCCATGTGATTCGTATGAATTTGAAGCTAAATCATGTGTTTCGCATGGATTTGAAGCTGTATCACTTATATCGCAATTATCTGAAGATAAATCATTTGTTTCTCATGTATTTGAAGATAAGCCTTGTACTTCGCATTGATTTGAAGCTAAATCATGTGATACGCATGGATTTGAAGCTAACTCGTTTGTTTCGCATGCAGTTGAAGCTAAATCATATTTATCACAAGTATCTGAGTATAAACCATGTGTTTCGCATGAATATTAAGCTAAACTATGTGTTTTGCATGAATTTTAAGCTAAATGACGTGTTTCGCATGGATTTGAAGCTATCTCTTTTGTTTCGCCTGCATTTGAAGATAAATCATGTATATCACAAGTATTTGAAGCTAAACCGTTTGATTCGCACGGATTTGAAGCTAAGCGTTCTACTTCGCATTGATTTGCAGCTAAATCATCTGTTTCGGTTGGTTTTGAAGCTAACTCGTTTGTTTCGCTTGCAGTTGAAGCTAAATCATGTATAGCACAAGTATTAGAAGGTAAACCATTTGTTTCGCATGGATTTGAAGATAAGCCTTCTACTTCGCATTGATTTGATGCTAAATCATATGTGTCGCATGGATTTGAAACTAACTCGTTTGTTTCGTCTTCATTTGAAGCTGTTTCATTTATATCGCAAGTATTTGTAGCTAAACCATTTGTTTCGGATGGATTTGAAGATAAGCCTTCTACTTCGCATTGATTTAAATCTAAATCGTGTGTATGGTATGGATTTGAAGCTAACTCGTTTGTTTCGCCTGCATTTGAAGTTAAATGATGTATATCACAAGCATTTGAAGCTAAACCATTTGTTACGCATGGATTTGAAGATAATCCGTTTACTTCGCATTGATTTGAATCTAAACCATTTGTTTCGCATGGATTTGAAGCTGAACCTTCTACTTCGCATTGATTTGAAACTTAATCATGTATTTCGCATTGATTTGAAGCTAACTCTATTGTTTCGCAAGAAGTTGAAGCTAAATCATGTATAAAACAAGTATTTTAAGCTAAACAATTCGCTTCGCATGGATTTGGAGCTAAGCCTACTACTTCGCATGAATTTGAAGCTGAATCATGTGTTTGGCTTGGATTTGAAGCTAACTCGTTTGTTTCGCCTGCATTTGAAGCTGTTTCATTTATATCGCAAGAATTTGAATCTAAATCATTTGTGTCGTACGGATTTGAAGCTATGCCATCTACTTCGCATTGGCTTGCAGCTAAATCATGTGTAGCTCATGGATTTGAAGCTAACTCGTTTGTTTCGCCAGCATTTGAAGCTAAATCATGTATATCACAAGTATGTGAAGATTTGTTTCGCATGGATTTGAAGATAAGCCTCCTACTTCGCATTGATTTGATGCTAAATCATGTGTTTCGCATGGGTTTCAAGATAACTCGTTTCTTTCGCATGCAGATGAAGCTAAATCATGTATATCACAAGTATTTGAAGCTAAACAATTTGTTTCCCATGGATTTAAAGCTATGCCTTCAAGTTCGCATTGATTTGTAGCTAAGTCATGTGTATCGCTTGAATTTGAAGCTAACTCGTTTGATTCGCATGCATTTGAAGCTAAATTATGTATATCACAACTATTTTAAGCTAAACCATTTGATTCGCATGGATTTGAATATAAGCCTTCTACTTCGTACTGATTTGAAGCTAAATCATGTGTTTCGTTTGAATTTGAAACTAAGCCTTCTACTTCGCATTGATTTGTAGCTAAATCGTGTGTTTCGCATTGGTTTGAAGCTAATTCATGTATATCACAAGTATTTGAAGCTAAACCATATGTTTTGCGTGAATATTAAGCTAAACCATGTGATTTCAACGTATTTGAAGCTGAAGTATTTGTTTCGCTTGCATTTGAAGCTAATTCGTTTGTTTCGCATGCAGTTGAAACTAAATCATGTAAATCACAAGTATTTGAAGCTAAACCATTCGCTTCGCATGGATTTGAAGATAAGCCTTCTACTTCGCATTGATTTGCAGCTAAATCATGTGTTTCGCTTGGTTTTGAAGCTAACTCTTTTTTATTTCGCATGCATTTGAAGCTAAATTATGTATATCACAAGTATTTTAAGCTAAACCATTTGATTCGCATGGATTTGAATATAAGCCTTCTACTTCGTACTGATTTGAAGCTAAATCATGTGTTTCGTTTGAATTTGAAACTAAGCCTTCTACTTCGCATTGATTTGAAGCTAAATCGTGTGTTTCGCATTGGTTTGAAGCTAATTCATGTATATCACAAGTATTTGAAGCTAAACCATATGTTTTGCGTGAATATTAAGCTAAACCATGTGTTTTCAACGTATTTGAAGCTGAATTATGTGTTTCGCTTGCATTTGAAGCTAACTCGTTTGTTTCGCTTGCAGTTGAAGCTAAATCATGTACAGTACAAGTATTAGAAGGTAAACCATTTGTTTCGCATGGATTTGAAGATAAGCCTTCTACTTCGCATTGATTTGATGCTAAATCATATGTGTCGCATGGATTTGAAACTAACTCGTTTGTTTCGTCTTCATTTGAAGCTGTTTCATTTATATCGCAAGTATTTGAAGCTAAACCATTTGTTTCGCATGGATTTCAAGATAAGTCTCCTACTTCACATTAATTTGAAGCTAACTCGATTGATTCGACTGCATTTGAATCTATATCACTTATATCGCAATTATCTGAAGATAAATCATTTGTTTCTCATGTATTTGAAGATAAGCCTTGTACTTCGCATTGATTTGAAGCTAAATCATGTGATACGCATGGATTTGAAGCTAACTCGTTTGTTTCGCATGCAGTTGAAGCTAAATCATATTTATCACAAGTATCTGAGTATAAACCATGTGTTTCGCATGAATATTAAGCTAAACTATGTGTTTTGCATGAATTTTAAGCTAAATGATGTGTTTCGCATGGATTTGAAGCTATCTCTTTTGTTTCGCCTGCATTTGAAGATAAATCATGTATATCACAAGTATTTGAAGCTAAACCGTTTGATTCGCACGGATTTGAAGCTAAGCGTTCTACTTCGCATTGATTTGCAGCTAAATCATGTGTTTCGCTTGGTTTTGAAGCTAACTCGTTTGTTTTGCTTGCAGTTGAAGCTAAATCATGTATAGCACAAGTATTAGAAGGTAAACCATTTGTTTCGCATGGATTTGAAGATAAGCCTTCTACTTCGCATTGATTTGATGCTAAATCATATGTGTCGCATAGATTTGAAACTAACTCGTTTGTTTCGTCTTCATTTGAAGCTGTTTCATTTATATCGCAAGTATTTGTAGCTAAACCATTTGTTTCGGATGGATTTGAAGATAAGCCTTCTACTTCGCATTGATTTAAATCTAAATCGTGTGTATGGTATGGATTTGAAGCTAACTCGTTTGTTTCGCCTGCATTTGAAGTTAAATCATGTATATCACAAGCATTTGAAGCTAAACCATTTGTTACGCATGGATTTGAAGAAAAGCCTTCAACTTCGCATTGATATGAAGATAAATCATGTGTTTCGCTTGGATTTGAAACTAACACGTTTGTTTAGCATGCAGTTGAAGCTAAAACATGTACATCACAAGTATCTGGATCTAATCCATCTGTTTCGCAAGAATATGAAGCTATGAAGCTAATCCATGTGATTCGTATGAATTTGAAGCTAAATCATGTGTTTCGCATGGATTTGAAGCTACCTCTTTTGTTTCGCCTGCATTTGAAGATAAATCATGTATATCAGAAGTAATTGGATCTAAACCGTTTGATTCGCACGGATTTGAAGCTAAGCGTCCTACTTCGCATTGATTTGATGCTAAATCATGTGTTTCGCTTGGTTTTGAAGCTAACTCGTTTGTTTCGCTTGCAGTTGAAGCTACATCATGTATAGCACAAGTATTTGAAGCTAAACCATTTGATTCGCATGGATTTGAAGCAAAGCCTTCAACTTCGCATTGATTTGAAGATAAATCATGTGTTCCGCTTAGATTTGAAGCTAACACGTTTGTTTAGCATGCAGTTGAAGCTAAAACATGTACATCACAAGTATCTGGATCTAATCCATCTGTTTCGCAAGAATATGAAGCTATGAAGCTAATCATGTATTTGAAGCTAAGCCGTCTATTTCACATTGATTTGAAGCTAAATCATATGTTTCGCACGGATTTGAAGCTAACTCGTTTTTTTCGCCTGTATTTAAAGATAAATCATGTATATCACAAGTATTTGAAGCTAAACCATTTGTTTCGAATGAATTTGAAGCTAAGCCTTCTACTTCGCTTTGATTTGAAGCTAAATCATGTGTTTCGCTTGGTTTTGAAGCTAACTCGTTTGTTTCGCATGCAGTTGAAGCTAAATCATGCATATCACAAGTATTTGAAGCTAAACCATTTGTTTCGCATGAATTTGAATCTAAGCCTTCTACTTCGCATTGATTTGAAGCTAAGTCTTCCACTTCGCATTGATTTGGAGGTAAATCATGTGTTTCGCTTGGATTTGAAGCTAACTCGTTTGTTTCGATTGCAGTTGAAGCTAAATCATGTTTATCACAAGTATCTGAATATAAACCATCTGTGTCGCATGAATATTGAGCTAAACCATGTATTTCGCATGAATTTGAAGCTAAATGATGTGTTTCGCATGGATATGAAGCTAACTCTTTTGTTTCGCCTGCATTTGAAGATAAATCATGTATATCATAAGTATTTGATGCTCAACCGTTTGAGTCGCATGGATTTGAAGCTATCCCTTCTACTTCGCATTGATTTGCAGCTAAATCATGTGTTTCGCTTGGATTTGATGGTAAAGCGTTTGTTTCGCATGCAGTTGAAGCTAAATCATGTATATCACAAGTATTTGAAGCTAAACCATTTGTTTCGCATGAATTTGAAGCTATGCCTTCTACTTCGCATTGATTTGAAGCTAAATCATGTGTTTCGCTTGGTTTTGAAGCTAAGTCGTTTGTATCGCATGCAGTTGAAGCTAAATCATGTATATCTCAAGTATTTGAAGCTAAACCATTTGTTTCGCATGGATTTGAAGATAAGTCTCCTACTTCGCATTAATTTGAAGCTAACTCGATTGATTCGACTGCATTTGAATTTATATCACTTATATCGCAATTATCTGTAGATAAATCATTTGCTTCTCATGTATTTGAAGCTAAGCCGTCTATTTCGCACTGATTTGAAGCTAAATCATATGTTTTGCATGGATTTGAAGCTAACTCGTTTTATTCGCCTGTATTTGAAGATAAATCATGTACATCACAAGTATTTGAAGCTAAACCATTCGCTTTGCATGGATTTGAAGCAAAGCCATCAACTTCGCATTGATGTGAAGATAAATCATGTGTTTAGCTTGGATTTGAAGCTAACATGTTTGTTTAGCATGCAGTTGAAGCTAAAACATGTACATCACAAGTATCTGGATCTAATCCACCTGTTTCGCAAGAATATGAAGCTATGAAGCTAATCCATGTGATTCGTATGAATTTGAAGCTAAATCATGTGTTTCGCATGGATTTGAAGCTGTATCACTTATATCGCAATTATCTGAAGATAAATCATTTGTTTCTCATGTATTTGAAGATAAGCCTTGTACTTCGCATTGATTTGAAGCTAAATCATGTGATACGCATGGATTTGAAGCTAACTCGTTTGTTTCGCATGCAGTTGAAGCTAAATCATATTTATCACAAGTATCTGAGTATAAACCATGTGTTTCGCATGAATATTAAGCTAAACTATGTGTTTTGCATGAATTTTAAGCTAAATGACGTGTTTCGCATGGATTTGAAGCTATCTCTTTTGTTTCGCCTGCATTTGAAGATAAATCATGTATATCACAAGTATTTGAAGCTAAACCGTTTGATTCGCACGGATTTGAAGCTAAGCGTTCTACTTCGCATTGATTTGCAGCTAAATCATCTGTTTCGCTTGGTTTTGAAGCTAACTCGTTTGTTTCGCTTGCAGTTGAAGCTAAATCATGTATAGCACAAGTATTAGAAGGTAAACCATTTGTTTCGCATGGATTTGAAGATAAGCCTTCTACTTCGCATTGATTTGATGCTAAATCATATGTGTCGCATGGATTTGAAACTAACTCGTTTGTTTCGTCTTCATTTGAAGCTGTTTCATTTATATCGCAAGTATTTGTAGCTAAACCATTTGTTTCGGATGGATTTGAAGATAAGCCTTCTACTTCGCATTGATTTAAATCTAAATCGTGTGTATGGTATGGATTTGAAGCTAACTCGTTTGTTTCGCCTGCATTTGAAGTTAAATCATGTATATCACAAGCATTTGAAGCTAAACCATTTGTTACGCATGGATTTGAAGAAAAGCCTTCAACTTCGCATTGATATGAAGATAAATCATGTGTTTCGCTTGGATTTGAAACTAACACGTTTGTTTAGCATGCAGTTGAAGCTAAAACATGTACATCACAAGTATCTGGATCTAATCCATCTGTTTCGCAAGAATATGAAGCTATGAAGCTAATCCATGTGATTCGTATGAATTTGAAGCTAAATCATGTGTTTCGCATGGATTTGAAGCTACCTCTTTTGTTTCGCCTGCATTTGAAGATAAATCATGTATATCAGAAGTAATTGGATCTAAACCGTTTGATTCGCACGGATTTGAAGCTAAGCGTCCTACTTCGCATTGATTTGATGCTAAATCATGTGTTTCGCTTGGTTTTGAAGCTAACTCGTTTGTTTCGCTTGCAGTTGAAGCTACATCATGTATAGCACAAGTATTTGAAGCTAAACCATTTGATTCGCATGGATTTGAAGCAAAGCCTTCAACTTCGCATTGATTTGAAGATAAATCATGTGTTCCGCTTAGATTTGAAGCTAACACGTTTGTTTAGCATGCAGTTGAAGCTAAAACATGTACATCACAAGTATCTGGATCTAATCCATCTGTTTCGCAAGAATATGAAGCTATGAAGCTAATCATGTATTTGAAGCTAAGCCGTCTATTTCACATTGATTTGAAGCTAAATCATATGTTTCGCACGGATTTGAAGCTAACTCGTTTTTTTTCGCCTGTATTTAAAGATAAATCATGTATATCACAAGTATTTGAAGCTAAACCATTTGTTTCGAATGAATTTGAAGCTAAGCCTTCTACTTCGCTTTGATTTGAAGCTAAATCATGTGTTTCGCTTGGTTTTGAAGCTAACTCGTTTGTTTCGCATGCAGTTGAAGCTAAATCATGCATATCACAAGTATTTGAAGCTAAACCATTTGTTTCGCATGAATTTGAAGCTATGCCTTCTACTTCGCATTGATTTGAAGCTAAATCATGTGTTTCGCTTGGTTTTGAAGCTAAGTCGTTTGTATCGCATGCAGTTGAAGCTAAATCATGTATATCTCAAGTATTTGAAGCTAAACCATTTGTTTCGCATGGATTTGAAGATAAGTCTCCTACTTCGCATTAATTTGAAGCTAACTCGATTGATTCGACTGCATTTGAATTTATATCACTTATATCGCAATTATCTGTAGATAAATCATTTGCTTCTCATGTATTTGAAGCTAAGCCGTCTATTTCGCACTGATTTGAAGCTAAATCATATGTTTTGCATGGATTTGAAGCTAACTCGTTTTATTCGCCTGTATTTGAAGATAAATCATGTACATCACAAGTATTTGAAGCTAAACCATTCGCTTTGCATGGATTTGAAGCAAAGCCATCAACTTCGCATTGATGTGAAGATAAATCATGTGTTTAGCTTGGATTTGAAGCTAACATGTTTGTTTAGCATGCAGTTGAAGCTAAAACATGTACATCACAAGTATCTGGATCTAATCCACCTGTTTCGCAAGAATATGAAGCTATGAAGCTAATCCATGTGATTCGTATGAATTTGAAGCTAAATCATGTGTTTCGCATGGATTTGAAGCTGTATCACTTATATCGCAATTATCTGAAGATAAATCATTTGTTTCTCATGTATTTGAAGATAAGCCTTGTACTTCGCATTGATTTGAAGCTAAATCATGTGATACGCATGGATTTGAAGCTAACTCGTTTGTTTCGCATGCAGTTGAAGCTAAATCATATTTATCACAAGTATCTGAGTATAAACCATGTGTTTCGCATGAATATTAAGCTAAACTATGTGTTTTGCATGAATTTTAAGCTAAATGACGTGTTTCGCATGGATTTGAAGCTATCTCTTTTGTTTCGCCTGCATTTGAAGATAAATCATGTATATCACAAGTATTTGAAGCTAAACCGTTTGATTCGCACGGATTTGAAGCTAAGCGTTCTACTTCGCATTGATTTGCAGCTAAATCATCTGTTTCGCTTGGTTTTGAAGCTAACTCGTTTGTTTCGCTTGCAGTTGAAGCTAAATCATGTATAGCACAAGTATTAGAAGGTAAACCATTTGTTTCGCATGGATTTGAAGATAAGCCTTCTACTTCGCATTGATTTGATGCTAAATCATATGTGTCGCATGGATTTGAAACTAACTCGTTTGTTTCGTCTTCATTTGAAGCTGTTTCATTTATATCGCAAGTATTTGTAGCTAAACCATTTGTTTCGGATGGATTTGAAGATAAGCCTTCTACTTCGCATTGATTTAAATCTAAATCGTGTGTATGGTATGGATTTGAAGCTAACTCGTTTGTTTCGCCTGCATTTGAAGTTAAATGATGTATATCACAAGCATTTGAAGCTAAACCATTTGTTACGCATGGATTTGAAGATAATCCGTTTACTTCGCATTGATTTGAATCTAAACCATTTGTTTCGCATGGATTTGAAGCTGAACCTTCTACTTCGCATTGATTTGAAACTTAATCATGTATTTCGCATTGATTTGAAGCTAACTCTATTGTTTCGCAAGAAGTTGAAGCTAAATCATGTATAAAACAAGTATTTTAAGCTAAACAATTCGCTTCGCATGGATTTGGAGCTAAGCCTACTACTTCGCATGAATTTGAAGCTGAATCATGTGTTTGGCTTGGATTTGAAGCTAACTCGTTTGTTTCGCCTGCATTTGAAGCTAAATTATGTATATCACAAGTATTTGAAGATTTGTTTCGCATGGATTTGAAGATAAGCCTCCTACTTCGCATTGATTTGATGCTAAATCATGTGTTTCGCATGGGTTTCAAGATAACTCGTTTCTTTCGCATGCAGATGAAGCTAAATCATGTATATCACAAGTATTTGAAGCTAAACAATTTGTTTCGCATGGATTTAAAGCTATGCCTTCAAGTTCGCATTGATTTGTAGCTAAGTCATGTGTATCGCTTGAATTTGAAGCTAACTCGTTTGTTTCGCATGCATTTGAAGCTAAATTATGTATATCACAAGTATTTTAAGCTAAACCATTTGATTCGCATGGATTTGAATATAAGCCTTCTACTTCGTACTGATTTGAAGCTAAATCATGTGTTTCGTTTGAATTTGAAACTAAGCCTTCTACTTCGCATTGATTTGAAGCTAAATCGTGTGTTTCGCATTGGTTTGAAGCTAATTCATGTATATCACAAGTATTTGAAGCTAAACCATATGTTTTGCGTGCATATTAAGCTAAACCATGTGTTTTCAACGTATTTGAAGCTGAATTATGTGTTTCGCTTGCATTTGAAGCTAATTCGTTTGTTTCGCATGCAGTTGAAACTAAATCATGTAAATCACAAGTATTTGAAGCTAAACCATTGGTTTCGCATGAATTTGAAGCTAAGCCTTCTACTTCGCATTGATTTGCAGCTAAATCATGTGTTTCGCTTGGTTTTGAAGCTAACTCTTTTTTATTTCGCATGCATTTGAAGCTAAATTATGTATATCACAAGTATTTTAAGCTAAACCATTTGATTCGCATGGATTTGAATATAAGCCTTCTACTTCGTACTGATTTGAAGCTAAATCATGTGTTTCGTTTGAATTTGAAACTAAGCCTTCTACTTCGCATTGATTTGAAGCTAAATCGTGTGTTTCGCATTGGTTTGAAGCTAATTCATGTATATCACAAGTATTTGAAGCTAAACCATATGTTTTGCGTGAATATTAAGCTAAACCATGTGTTTTCAACGTATTTGAAGCTGAATTATGTGTTTCGCTTGCATTTGAAGCTAACTCGTTTGTTTCGCTTGCAGTTGAAGCTAAATCATGTATAGTACAAGTATTAGAAGGTAAACCATTTGTTTCGCATGGATTTGAAGATAAGCCTTCTACTTCGCATTGATTTGATGCTAAATCATATGTGTCGCATGGATTTGAAACTAACTCGTTTGTTTCGTCTTCATTTGAAGCTGTTTCATTTATATCGCAAGTATTTGTAGCTAAACCATTTGTTTCGGATGGATTTGAAGATAAGCCTCCTACTTCGCATTGATTTAAATCTAAATCGTGTGTATGGTATGGATTTGAAGCTAACTCGTTTGTTTCGCCTGCATTTGAAGTTAAATCATGTATATCACAAGCATTTGAAGCTAAACCATTTGTTACGCATGGATTTGAAGATAATCCGTTTACTTCGCATTGATTTGAATCTAAACCATTTGTTTCGCATGGATTTGAAGCTGAACCTTCTACTTCGCATTGATTTGAAACTTAATCATGTATTTCGCATTGATTTGAAGCTAACTCTATTGTTTCGCATGAAGTTGAAGCTAAATCATGTATAAAACAATTATTTTAAGCTAAACAATTCGCTTCGCATGGATTTGGAGCTAAGCCTACTACTTCGCATGAATTTGAAGCTGAATCATGTGTTTGGCTTGGATTTGAAGCTAACTCGTTTGTTTCGCCTGCATTTGAAGCTGTTTCATTTATATCGCAAGAATTTGAATCTAAATCATTTGTGTCGTACGGATTTGAAGCTATGCCATCTACTTCGCATTGGCTTGCAGCTAAATCATGTGTAGCTCATGGATTTGAAGCTGACTCGTTTGTTTCGCCAGCATTTGAAGCTAAATCATGTATATCACAAGTATTTGAAGATTTGTTTCGCATGGATTTGAAGATAAGCCTCCTACTTCGCATTGATTTGATGCTAAATCATGTGTTTCGCATGGGTTTCAAGATAACTCGTTTCTTTCGCATGCAGATGAAGCTAAATCATGTATATCACAAGTATTTGAAGCTAAACAATTTGTTTCCCATGGATTTAAAGCTATGCCTTCAAGTTCGCATTGATTTGTAGCTAAGTCATGTGTATCGCTTGAATTTGAAGCTAACTCGTTTGATTCGCATGCATTTGAAGCTAAATTATGTATATCACAACTATTTTAAGCTAAACCATTTGATTCGCATGGATTTGAATATAAGCCTTCTACTTCGTACTGATTTGAAGCTAAATCATGTGTTTCGTTTGAATTTGAAACTAAGCCTTCTACTTCGCATTGATTTGTAGCTAAATCGTGTGTTTCGCATTGGTTTGAAGCTAATTCATGTATATCACAAGTATTTGAAGCTAAACCATATGTTTTGCGTGAATATTAAGCTAAACCATGTGTTTTCAACGTATTTGAAGCTGAATTATTTGTTTCGCTTGCATTTGAAGCTAATTCGTTTGTTTCGCATGCAGTTGAAACTAAATCATGTAAATCACAAGTATTTGAAGCTAAACCATTCGCTTCGCATGGATTTGAAGCTAAGCCTTCTACTTCGCATTGATTTGCAGCTAAATCATGTGTTTCGCTTGGTTTTGAAGCTAACTCTTTTTTATTTCGCATGCATTTGAAGCTAAATTATGTATATCACAAGTATTTTAAGCTAAACCATTTGATTCGCATGGATTTGAATATAAGCCTTCTACTTCGTACTGATTTGAAGCTAAATCATGTGTTTCGTTTGAATTTGAAACTAAGCCTTCTACTTCGCATTGATTTGAAGCTAAATCGTGTGTTTCGCATTGGTTTGAAGCTAATTCATGTATATCACAAGTATTTGAAGCTAAACCATATGTTTTGCGTGAATATTAAGCTAAACCATGTGTTTTCAACGTATTTGAAGCTGAATTATGTGTTTCGCTTGCATTTGAAGCTAACTCGTTTGTTTCGCTTGCAGTTGAAGCTAAATCATGTATAGTACAAGTATTAGAAGGTAAACCATTTGTTTCGCATGGATTTGAAGATAAGCCTTCTACTTCGCATTGATTTGATGCTAAATCATATGTGTCGCATGGATTTGAAACTAACTCGTTTGTTTCGTCTTCATTTGAAGCTGTTTCATTTATATCGCAAGTATTTGTAGCTAAACC
This sequence comes from Megalopta genalis, assembly GCF_051020955.1. Lineage (NCBI taxonomy): Eukaryota > Metazoa > Arthropoda > Insecta > Hymenoptera > Halictidae > Megalopta > Megalopta genalis. The sequence goes on along the minus strand of NW_027477552.1, from coordinate 30,776 downwards.
ATTTGTTTCGGATGGATTTGAAGATAAGCCTCCTACTTCGCATTGATTTAAATCTAAATCGTGTGAATGGTATGGATTTGAAGCTAACTCGTTTGTTTCGCCTGCATTTGAAGTTAAATCATGTATATCACAAGCATTTGAAGCTAAACCATTTGTTACGCATGGATTTGAAGATAATCCGTTTACTTCGCATTGATTTGAATCTAAACCATTTGTTTCGCATGGATTTGAAGCTGAACCTTCTACTTCGCATTGATTTGAAACTTAATCATGTATTTCGCATTGATTTGAAGCTAACTCTATTGTTTCGCAAGAAGTTGAAGCTAAATCATGTATAAAACAAGTATTTTAAGCTAAACAATTCGCTTCGCATGGATTTGGAGCTAAGCCTACTACTTCGCATGAATTTGAAGCTGAATCATGTGTTTGGCTTGGATTTGAAGCTAACTCGTTTGTTTCGCCTGCATTTGAAGCTGTTTCATTTATATCGCAAGAATTTGAATCTAAATCATTTGTGTCGTACGGATTTGAAGCTATGCCATCTACTTCGCATTGGCTTGCAGCTAAATCATGTGTAGCTCATGGATTTGAAGCTAACTCGTTTGTTTCGCCAGCATTTGAAGCTAAATCATGTATATCACAAGTATTTGAAGATTTGTTTCGCATGGATTTGAAGATAAGCCTCCTACTTCGCATTGATTTGATGCTAAATCATGTGTTTCGCATGGGTTTCAAGATAACTCGTTTCTTTCGCATGCAGATGAAGCTAAATCATGTATATCACAAGTATTTGAAGCTAAACAATTTGTTTCCCATGGATTTAAAGCTATGCCTTCAAGTTCGCATTGATTTGTAGCTAAGTCATGTGTATCGCTTGAATTTGAAGCTAACTCGTTTGTTTCGCATGCATTTGAAGCTAAATTATGTATATCACAACTATTTTAAGCTAAACCATTTGATTCGCATGGATTTGAATATAAGCCTTCTACTTCGTACTGATTTGAAGCTAAATCATGTGTTTCGTTTGAATTTGAAACTAAGCCTTCTACTTCGCATTGATTTGAAGCTAAATCGTGGGTTTCGCATTGGTTTGAAGCTAATTCATGTATATCACAAGTATTTGAAGCTAAACCATATGTTTTGCGTGAATATTAAGCTAAACCATGTGTTTTCAACGTATTTGAAGCTGAATTATGTGTTTCGCTTGCATTTGAAGCTAATTCGTTTGTTTCGCATGCAGTTGAAACTAAATCATGTAAATCACAAGTATTTGAAGCTAAACCATTCGCTTCGCATGGATTTGAAGCAAAGCCTTCAACTTCGCCTTCATTTGAAGATAAATCATGTGTTTCGCTTGGATTTGAAGCTAACTCGTTTGTTTCGCATGCAGTTGAAGCTAAATCATGTATGTCACAAGTATTTGAAGCTAAACCATTTGTTTCAAATTTATTTGATGATAAGCCTTCTACGTCGCATTGATTTGAAGCTAAGCCTTCTATTTCGCATTGATTTGAAGGTAAATCATGTGTTTCGCTTGGATTTGAAGTTAACTCGTTTGTTTCGCCTGCCGTTAAAGCTAAATCATGTATATCACAAGTATCTGAATATAAACCATCTGTTTCGCATGAATTTGAAGGTAAGTGATGTCTTTCGCATTGATTTGAAGCTAACTCGTTTTTTTCGCCTGTATTTGAAGATAAATCATGTATATCACATGTATTTGAAGCTAAACCATTCGCTTCGCATGGATTTGAAGCAAAGCCTTCAACTCCGCATTGATTTGAAGATAAATCATGTGTTTCCCTTGGATTTGAAGCTAACTCGTTTGTTTCGCATGCAGTTGAAGCTAAATCATGTATATCACAAGTATTTGAATCTAAACTATTTGTTTCGCATGAATTTGAAGCTAAGCCTTCTACTTCGCATTGATTTGAAGCTAACTCATGTGTTTCGCAAGGATTTGGAGCTAACTCGTTTGTTTCGCAATGCAGTTGATGCTAAATCATGTATAAAACAAGTATTTGAAGCTAAACCATTTATTTCGCATGTATTTGAAGCTAAGACTTCTACTTTGCATGAAATTGAAGCTATGTCATGTGTTTCTCTTGGATTTGAAGCTCACTCGTTTGTTTCGCATGCAGTTGAAGCTAAATCATGTATATCACAAGTATTTGAAGCTAAACCATTTGTTTCGCATGAATTTGAAGCTAAGCCTTCTACTTCGCATTAATTTGAAGCTAACTCGATTGATTCGAATGCGTTTGAATCTATATCACTTATATCGCAATTATCTGAAGATAAATCATTTGCTTCTCATGTATTTGAAGATAAGCCTCCTACTTCGCATTGATTTGATGCTAAATCGTGTGTTTCGCATGGATTTCAAGATAACTCGTTTCTTTCGCATGCAGATGAAGCTAAATCATGTATATCACAAGTATTTGATGCTAAACCATATGTTTCGCATTGATTTGAAGCTAAGGCTTATACTTAGCATTGTTTTGATGTTAAATCAGGTGTTTCCCTTGGGTATGAAGCAAAACCGTTTGTTTCGCATGCAGCTGAAGCTAAATCACGTATATCGCAATTATCTGAAGATAAATCATTTCTTTCTCATGTATTTGAAGCTAAGCCTTCTACTTCGCATTGATGTGAAGCTAAGTCATGTGTTTCGCATGGATTTGAAGCTAACTCGTTTGTTTCACAATGCAGTTGATGCTAAATCATGTATAAAGCAAGTATTTGAAGCTAAACCATTTATTTCGCATGTATTTGAAGATAAGTCTTCTACTTCGCATTCATTTAAATCTAAATCGTGTGTATGGCATGGATTTGAAGCTAACTCGTTTGTTTCGCATGCATTTGAATCTAAATCATGTATATCACAAGTATTTGAAGCTAAGCCATTTGTTTTGTATTGATTTGAAGCTAAGCCTACTACTTCGCATTGATTTGATGCTAAATCATATGTTTCGCATGGATTTGAAACTAACTCGTTTGTTACATCTTCATTTGAAGCTGATTCATTTATATCGCAAGTATTTGAAGCTAAACCATTTGTTTCGCATGGATTTGAAGATAAGCCTCCTACTTCGCATTAATTTGAAGCTAACTCGATTGATTCGACTGCATTTGAATCTATATCAATTATATCGCAATTAACTGAAGATAAATCATTTGCTTCTCATATATTTGAAGCTAAGCCGTCTATTTGGCATTTATTTGAAGCTAAATCATAAGTCTAGCATGGATATGAAGCTAACTCGTTTTTTTCGCCTGTATTTGAAGATAAATCATGTATATCACAAGTATTTGAAGCTAAACCATTCGCTTCGCATGGATTTGAAGCAAAGCCTTCAACTCCGCATTGATTTGAAGATAAATCATGTGTTTCGCTTGGATTTGAAGCTAACTCTTTTGTTTCGACCTGCATTTGAAGATAAGTCATGTATAGCACAAGTATTTGAAGCTAAACCTTCTACTTCGCATTGATTTGAAACTTAATCATGTATTTCGCATTGATTTGAAGCTAACTCTATTGTTTCGCATGAAGTTGAAGCTAAATCATGTATAAAACAATTATTTTAAGCTAAACAATTCGCTTCGCATGGATTTGGAGCTAAGCCTACTACTTCGCATGAATTTGAAGCTGAATCATGTGTTTGGCTTGGATTTGAAGCTAACTCGTTTGTTTCGCCTGCATTTGAAGCTGTTTCATTTATATCGCAAGAATTTGAATCTAAATCATTTGTGTCGTACGGATTTGAAGCTATGCCATCTACTTCGCATTGGCTTGCAGCTAAATCATGTGTAGCTCATGGATTTGAAGCTAACTCGTTTGTTTCGCCAGCATTTGAAGCTAAATCATGTATATCACAAGTATTTGAAGATTTGTTTCGCATGGATTTGAAGATAAGCCTCCTACTTCGCATTGATTTGATGCTAAATCATGTGTTTCGCATGGGTTTCAAGATAACTCGTTTCTTTCGCATGCAGATGAAGCTAAATCATGTATATCACAAGTATTTGAAGCTAAACAATTTGTTTCCCATGGATTTAAAGCTATGCCTTCAAGTTCGCATTGATTTGTAGCTAAGTCATGTGTATCGCTTGAATTTGAAGCTAACTCGTTTGTTTCGCATGCATTTGAAGCTAAATTATGTATATCACAACTATTTTAAGCTAAACCATTTGATTCGCATGGATTTGAATATAAGCCTTCTACTTCGTACTGATTTGAAGCTAAATCATGTGTTTCGTTTGAATTTGAAACTAAGCCTTCTACTTCGCATTGATTTGTAGCTAAATCGTGTGTTTCGCATTGGTTTGAAGCTAATTCATGTATATCACAAGTATTTGAAGCTAAACCATTTGTTTTGCGTGAATATTAAGCTAAACCATGTGTTTTCAACGTATTTGAAGCTGAATTATTTGTTTCGCTTGCATTTGAAGCTAATTCGTTTGTTTCGCATGCAGTTGAAACTAAATCATGTAAATCACAAGTATTTGAAGCTAAACCATTCGCTTCGCATGGATTTGAAGCTAAGCCTTCTACTTCGCATTGATTTGCAGCTAAATCATGTGTTTCGCTTGGTTTTGAAGCTAACTCTTTTTTATTTCGCATGCATTTGAAGCTAAATTATGTATATCACAAGTATTTTAAGCTAAACCATTTGATTCGCATGGATTTGAATATAAGCCTTCTACTTCGTACTGATTTGAAGCTAAATCATGTGTTTCGTTTGAATTTGAAACTAAGCCTTCTACTTCGCATTGATTTGAAGCTAAATCGTGTGTTTCGCATTGGTTTGAAGCTAATTCATGTATATCACAAGTATTTGAAGCTAAACCATATGTTTTGCGTGAATATTAAGCTAAACCATGTGTTTTCAACGTATTTGAAGCTGAATTATGTGTTTCGCTTGCATTTGAAGCTAACTCGTTTGTTTCGCTTGCAGTTGAAGCTAAATCATGTATAGTACAAGTATTAGAAGGTAAACCATTTGTTTCGCATGGATTTGAAGATAAGCCTTCTACTTCGCATTGATTTGATGCTAAATCATATGTGTCGCATGGATTTGAAACTAACTCGTTTGTTTCGTCTTCATTTGAAGCTGTTTCATTTATATCGCAAGTATTTGTAGCTAAACCATTTGTTTCGGATGGATTTGAAGATAAGCCTCCTACTTCGCATTGATTTAAATCTAAATCGTGTGAATGGTATGGATTTGAAGCTAACTCGTTTGTTTCGCCTGCATTTGAAGTTAAATCATGTATATCACAAGCATTTGAAGCTAAACCATTTGTTACGCATGGATTTGAAGATAATCCGTTTACTTCGCATTGATTTGAATCTAAACCATTTGTTTCGCATGGATTTGAAGCTGAACCTTCTACTTCGCATTGATTTGAAACTTAATCATGTATTTCGCATTGATTTGAAGCTAACTCTATTGTTTCGCAAGAAGTTGAAGCTAAATCATGTATAAAACAAGTATTTTAAGCTAAACAATTCGCTTCGCATGGATTTGGAGCTAAGCCTACTACTTCGCATGAATTTGAAGCTGAATCATGTGTTTGGCTTGGATTTGAAGCTAACTCGTTTGTTTCGCCTGCATTTGAAGCTGTTTCATTTATATCGCAAGAATTTGAATCTAAATCATTTGTGTCGTACGGATTTGAAGCTATGCCATCTACTTCGCATTGGCTTGCAGCTAAATCATGTGTAGCTCATGGATTTGAAGCTAACTCGTTTGTTTCGCCAGCATTTGAAGCTAAATCATGTATATCACAAGTATTTGAAGATTTGTTTCGCATGGATTTGAAGATAAGCCTCCTACTTCGCATTGATTTGATGCTAAATCATGTGTTTCGCATGGGTTTCAAGATAACTCGTTTCTTTCGCATGCAGATGAAGCTAAATCATGTATATCACAAGTATTTGAAGCTAAACAATTTGTTTCCCATGGATTTAAAGCTATGCCTTCAAGTTCGCATTGATTTGTAGCTAAGTCATGTGTATCGCTTGAATTTGAAGCTAACTCGTTTGTTTCGCATGCATTTGAAGCTAAATTATGTATATCACAACTATTTTAAGCTAAACCATTTGATTCGCATGGATTTGAATATAAGCCTTCTACTTCGTACTGATTTGAAGCTAAATCATGTGTTTCGTTTGAATTTGAAACTAAGCCTTCTACTTCGCATTGATTTGAAGCTAAATCGTGTGTTTCGCATTGGTTTGAAGCTAATTCATGTATATCACAAGTATTTGAAGCTAAACCATATGTTTTGCGTGAATATTAAGCTAAACCATGTGTTTTCAACGTATTTGAAGCTGAATTATGTGTTTCGCTTGCATTTGAAGCTAATTCGTTTGTTTCGCATGCAGTTGAAACTAAATCATGTAAATCACAAGTATTTGAAGCTAAACCATTCGCTTCGCATGGATTTGAAGCAAAGCCTTCAACTTCGCCTTCATTTGAAGATAAATCATGTGTTTCGCTTGGATTTGAAGCTAACTCGTTTGTTTCGCATGCAGTTGAAGCTAAATCATGTATGTCACAAGTATTTGAAGCTAAACCATTTGTTTCAAATCTATTTGATGATAAGCCTTCTACGTCGCATTGATTTGAAGCTAAGCCTTCTATTTCGCATTGATTTGAAGGTAAATCATGTGTTTCGCTTGGATTTGAAGTTAACTCGTTTGTTTCGCCTGCCGTTAAAGCTAAATCATGTATATCACAAGTATCTGAATATAAACCATCTGTTTCGCATGAATTTGAAGGTAAGTGATGTCTTTCGCATTGATTTGAAGCTAACTCGTTTTTTTCGCCTGTATTTGAAGATAAATCATGTATATCACATGTATTTGAAGCTAAACCATTCGCTTCGCATGGATTTGAAGCAAAGCCTTCAACTCCGCATTGATTTGAAGATAAATCATGTGTTTCGCTTGGATTTGAAGCTAACTCGTTTGTTTCGCATGCAGTTGAAGCTAAATCATGTATATCACAAGTATTTGAATCTAAACTATTTGTTTCGCATGAATTTGAAGCTAAGCCTTCTACTTCGCATTGATTTGAAGCTAACTCATGTGTTTCGCAAGGATTTGGAGCTAACTCGTTTGTTTCGCAATGCAGTTGATGCTAAATCATGTATAAAACAAGTATTTGAAGCTAAACCATTTATTTCGCATGTATTTGAAGCTAAGACTTCTACTTTGCATGAAATTGAAGCTATGTCATGTGTTTCTCTTGGATTTGAAGCTCACTCGTTTGTTTCGCATGCATTTGAAGCTAAATTATGTATATCACAAGTATTTTAAGCTAAACCATTTGATTCGCATGGATTTGAAATTAAGCCTTCTACTTCGTACTGATTTGAAGCTAAATCATGTGTAGCGCATGGATTTGAAGCTGATTCGTTTGTTTCGCATGCAGTTGAAGCTAAATCATGTATATCACAAGTATTTGAAGCTAAACCATTTGTTTCGCATGAATTTGAAGCTAAGCCTTCTACTTCGCATTAATTTGAAGCTAACTCGATTGATTCGAATGCGTTTGAATCTATATCACTTATATCGCAATTATCTGAAGATAAATCATTTGCTTCTCATGTATTTGAAGATAAGCCTCCTACTTCGCATTGATTTGATGCTAAATCGTGTGTTTCGCATGGATTTCAAGATAACTCGTTTCTTTCGCATGCAGATGAAGCTAAATCATGTATATCACAAGTATTTGATGCTAAACCATATGTTTCGCATTGATTTGAAGCTAAGGCTTATACTTAGCATTGTTTTGATGTTAAATCAGGTGTTTCCCTTGGGTATGAAGCAAAACCGTTTGTTTCGCATGCAGCTGAAGCTAAATCACGTATATCGCAATTATCTGAAGATAAATCATTTCTTTCTCATGTATTTGAAGCTAAGCCTTCTACTTCGCATTGATTTGAAGATAAATCATGTGTTTCGCTTGGATTTGAAGCTAACTCTTTTGTTTCGCCTGCATTTGAAGATAAGTCATGTATAGCACAAGTATTTGAAGCTAAACCATTTATTTCGCATGGATTTGAAGATAAGCCTTCTACTTCGCATTGATTTGAAGCTAACTCGATTGTTTCACCTGCATTTGAAGCTACATCACTTATATCGCAATTATCTGAAGATAAATCATTTGTTTCTCATGTATTTGAAGCTAAGCCTTCTACTTCGCTTTGATTTGAAGCTAAGTCATGTGTATAGCATGGATTTGAAGCTAACTCGTTTGTTTCGCATGCAGTTGAAGCTAATTCATGTATATCGCATGTATTTGAAGCTGAACCATAGGTTTTGCGTGAATATTAAGCTAAACCATGTGTTTCGAACGTTTTTGAAGCTGAATTATGTGTTTCGCTTGCATTTGAAGCTAATTAGTTTGTTTCGCATGCAGTTGAAGCTAAATCATGTAAATCACAAGTATTTGAAGATGAACCATGTGTTTCGCATGGATTTGAAGCTAACTCGTTTTTTTCGCCCGTATTTGAAGATAAAGCATGTATATCACAAGTATTTGAAGCTAAACCATTCGCTTCGCATGGATTTGAAGCAAAGCCTTCAACTGCGCATAGATTTGAAGATAAATCATGTGTTTCGCTTGGATTTCAAGCTAACTCGTTTGTTTCGCATGCAATTGAAGCTAAATCATTTATATCACAAGTATTTGAAGCTAAACCATTTATTTCGCATGGAATTGAAGATAAGCCTTCTACTTCGCACTGATTTGAAGCTAACTCGATTGTTTCACCTGCATTTGAAGCTACATCACTTATATCGCAATTATCTGAAGATAAATCATTTGTTTCTCATATATTTAAAGCTAAGCCTTCTACTTCGCTTTGATTTGAAGATAAACCACGTGATTCGCATGGACTTGAAGCTAACTCGTTTGTATCGCGTGCATTTGAAACTATATCACTTACATCGCAATTATCTGAAGTTAAATCACTTGTTTCTCATGTATTTGTAGCTAAGCCTTCTACTTCGCATTTATTTGAAGCTAACTCGATTGATTCGACTGCATTTGAATCTATATCACTTATATCGCAATTATCTGAAGATAAATCATTTGCTTCTCATGTATTTGAAGATAAGCCTCCTACTTCGCATTGATTTGATGCTAAATCGTGTGTTTCGCATGGATTTCAAGATAACTCGTTTCTTTCGCATGCAGATGAAGCTAAATCATGTATATCACAAGTATTTGATGCTAAACCATTTGTTTCGCATTGATTTGAAGCTAAGGCTTATACTTAGCATTGTTTTGATGTTAAATCATGTGTTTCCCTTGGGTATGAAGCAAAACCGTTTGTTTCGCATGCAGTTGAAGCTAAATCACGTATATCGCAATTATCTGAAGATAAATCATTTCTTTCTCATGTATTTGAAGCTAAGCCTTCTACTTCGCATTGATTTGAAGCTAAGTCATGTGTTTCGCATGGATTTGAAGCTAACTCGTTTGTTTCACAATGCAGTTGATGCTAAATCATGTATAAAACAAGTATTTGAAGCTAAACCATTTATTTCGCATGTATTTGAAGATAAGTCTTCTACTTCGCATTCATTTAAATCTAAATCGTGTGTATGGCATGGATTTGAAGCTAACTCGTTTGTTTCGCATGCATTTGAAGCTAAATCATGTATATCACAAGTATTTGAAGCTAAGCCATTTGTTTTGGATTGATTTGAAGCTAAGCCTACTACTTCGCATTGATTTGATGCTAAATCATATGTTTCGCATGGATTTGAAACTAACTCGTTTGTTTCGTCTTCATTTGAAGCTGATTCATTTATATCGCAAGTATTTGAAGCTAAACCATTTGTTTCGCATGGATTTGAAGATAAGCCTCCTACTTCGCATTAATTTGAAGCTAACTCGATTGATTCGACTGCATTTGAATCTATATCAATTATATCGCAATTAACTGAAGATAAATCATTTGCTTCTCATATATTTGAAGCTAAGCCGTCTATTTGGCATTTATTTGAAGCTAAATCATATGTCTAGCATGGATTTGAAGCTAACTCGTTTTTTTCGCCTGTATTTGAAGATAAATCATGTATATCACAAGTACTTGAAGCTAAACCATTCGCTTCGCATGGATTTGAAGCAAAGCCTTCAACTCCGCATTGATTTGAAGATAAATCATGTGTTTCGCTTGGATTTGAAGCTAACTCTTTTGTTTCGCCTGCATTTGAAGATAAGTCATGTATAGCACAAGTATTTGAAGCTAAACCATTTATTTCGCATGGATTTGAAGATAAGCCTTCTACTTCGCATTGATTTGAAGCTAACTCGATTGTTTCACCTGCATTTGAAACTACATCACTTATATCGCAATTATCTGAAGATAAATCATTTGTTTCTCATGTATTTGAAGCTAAGCCTTCTACTTCGCTTTGATTTGAAGCTAAGTCATGTGTATAGCATGGATTTGAAGCTAACTCGTTTGTTTCGCATGCAGTTGAAGCTAATTCATGTATTGGGTTGGCAACTAAGTAATTGCCGATTTGTTCAATGAAATAAAAACTTTTTTTACTTGGAATGAAGCTTAATCTGTAATGTATTTTCCATTTTGTTCGATGACCTTTTGCCATCTCCCTGACAAATTGAAAATTCCACGCTCGTAGAAAGACTGATCCTTTTTGGCCAAAAACTAAGTTAAGTGAGATTTTACAGCGTCGTCATCATTAAAAGTTTTACCACGAAGGGAGTTGTCCAGGGATCGAAATAAGTGGTAATCCGATGGCGCGAGATCAGGGCTATATGGTGGGTGTAACATCAATTCCCAACCAATATCCATCAATTTTTACCGTGTGGACAAAGACGTGTGCGGCCTAGCATTGTCCTGCTGGAAAATGACACCTTTACGATTGACCAATTCTGGTCACTTTTCCTTGACCGCTGCATTCAATTTGTCCAGTTGCTAACATTCACGGATAATAAAATATAACATAATAATAATAATAATAATTTTATAATATAACATTTACGGATATCATAAAAATGGGAGTGAGAGATATCTATAACTGAAATCGGCAATTACTTAGTTGCCAACCCAATATATCGCATGTATTTGAAGCTGAACCATAGGTTTTGCGTGAATATTAAGCTAAACCATGTGTTTCGAACGTTTTTGAAGCTGAATTATGTGTTTCGCTTGCATTTGAAGCTAATTAGTTTGTTTCGCATGCAGTTGAAGCTAAATCATGTAAATCACAAGTATTTGAAGATGAACCATGTGTTTCGCATGGATTTGAAGCTAACTCGTTTTTTTCGCCCGTATTTGAAGATAAAGCATGTATATCACAAGTATTTGAAGCTAAACCATTCGCTTCGCATGGATTTGAAGCAAAGCCTTCAACTGCGCATAGATTTGAAGATAAATCATGTGTTTCGCTTGGATTTCAAGCTAACTCGTTTGTTTCGCATGCAGTTGAAGCTAAATCATTTATATCACAAGTATTTGTAGCTAAACCATTTATTTCGCATGGAATTGAAGATAAGCCTTCTACTTCGCACTGATTTGAAGCTAACTCGATTGTTTCACCTGCATTTGAAGCTACATCACTTATATCGCAATTATCTGAAGATAAATCATTTGTTTCTCATATATTTAAAGCTAAGCCTTCTACTTCGCTTTGATTTGAAGATAAACCACGTGATTCGCATGGACTTGAAGCTAACTCGTTTGTATCGCGTGCATTTGAAACTATATCACTTACATCGCAATTATCTGAAGTTAAATCACTTGTTTCTCATGTATTTGTAGCTAAGCCTTCTACCTCGCATTGATTTGAAGCTAACTCGATTGATTCGACTGCATTTGAATCTATATCACTTATATCGCAATTATCTGAAGATAAATCATTTGCTTCTCATGTATTTGAAGATAAGCCTCCTACTTCGCATTGATTTGATGCTAAATCGTGTGTTTCGCATGGATTTCAAGATAACTCGTTTCTTTCGCATGCAGATGAAGCTAAATCATGTATATCACAAGTATTTGATGCTAAACCATTTGTTTTGCATTGATTTGAAGCTAAGGCTTATACTTAGCATTGTTTTGATGTTAAATCATGTGTTTCCCTTGGGTATGAAGCAAAACCGTTTGTTTCGCATGCAGCTGAAGCTAAATCACGTATATCGCAATTATCTGAAGCTAAATCATTTCTTTCTCATGTATTTGAAGCTAAGCCTTCTACTTCGCATTGATTTGAAGCTAAGTCATGTGTTTCGCATGGATTTGAAGCTAACTCGTTTGTCTCACAATGCAGTTGATGCTAAATCATGTATAAAACAAGTATTTGAAGCTAAACCATTTATTTCGCATGTATTTGAAGATAAGTCTTCTACTTCGCATTCATTTAAATCTAAATCGTGTGTATGGCATGGATTTGAAGCTAACTCGTTTGTTTCGCATGCATTTGAAGCTAAATCATGTATATCACAAGTATTTGAAGCTAAGCCATTTGTTTTGGATTGATTTGAAGCTAAGCCTACTACTTCGCATTGATTTGATGCTAAATCATATGTTTCGCATGGATTTGAAACTAACTCGTTTGTTTCGTCTTCATTTGAAGCTGATTCATTTATATCGCAAGTATTTGAAGCTAAACCATTTGTTTCGCATGGATTTGAAGATAAGCCTCCTACTTCGCATTAATTTGAAGCTACCTCGATTGATTCGACTGCATTTGAATCTATATCAATTATATCGCAATTAACTGAAGATAAATCATTTGCTTCTCATATATTTGAAGCTAAGCCGTCTATTTGGCATTTATTTGAAGCTAAATCATATGTCTAGCATGGATTTGAAGCTAACTCGTTTTTTTCGCCTGTATTTGAAGATAAATCATGTATATCACAAGTATTTGAAGCTAAACCATTCGCTTCGCATGGATTTGAAGCAAAGCCTTCAACTCCGCATTGATTTGAAGATAAATCATGTGTTTCGCTTGGATTTGAAGCTAACTCTTTTGTTTCGCCTGCATTTGAAGATAAGTCATGTATAGCACAAGTATTTGAAGCTAAACCATTTATTTCGCATGGATTTGAAGATAAGCCTTCTACTTCGCATTGATTTGAAGCTAACTCGATTGTTTCACCTGCATTTGAAGCTACATCACTTATATCGCAATTATCTGAAGATAAATCATTTGTTTCTCATGTATTTGAAGCTAAGCCTTCTACTTCGCTTTGATTTGAAGCTAAGTCATGTGTATAGCATGGATTTGAAGCTAACTCGTTTGTTTCGCATGCAGTTGAAGCTAATTCATGTATATCGCATGTATTTGAAGTTAACTCGTTTTTTCCGCCCGTATTTGAAGATAAAGCATGTATATCACAAGTATTTGAAGCTAAACCATTCGCTTCGCATGGATTGGAAGCAAAGCCTTCAACTCCGCATTGATTTGAAGATAAATCATGTGTTTCGCTTGGATTTGAAGCTAACTCTTTTGTTTCGCCTGCATTTGAAGATAAGTCATGTATAGCACAAGTATTTGAAGCTAAACCATTTATTTCGCATGGATTTGAAGATAAGCCTTCTACTTCGCATTGATTTGAAGCTTACTCGATTGTTTCACCTGCATTTGAAGCTACATCACTTATATCGCAATTATCTGAAGATAAATCATTTGTTTCTCATGTATTTGAAGCTAAGCCTTCTACTTCGCTTTGATTTGAAGCTAAGTCATGTGTATAGCATGGATTTGAAGCTAACTCGTTTGTTTCGCATGCAGTTGAAGCTAATTCATGTATATCGCATGTATTTGAAGCTGAACCATAGGTTTTGCGTGAATATTAAGCTAAACCATGTGTTTCGAACGTTTTTGAAGCTGAATTATGTGTTTCGCTTGCATTTGAAGCTAATTAGTTTGCTTCGCATGCAGTTGAAGCTAAATCATGTAAATCACAAGTATTTGAAGATGAACCATGTGTTTCGCATGGATTTGAAGCTAACTCGTTTTTATCGCCCGTATTTGAAGATAAAGCATGTATATCACAAGTATTTGAAGCTAAACCATTCGCTTCGCATGGATTGGAAGCAAAGCCTTCAACAGCGCATAGATTTGAAGATAAATCATGTGTTTCGCTTGGATTTCAAGCTAACTCGTTTGTTTCGCATGCAGTTGAAGCTAAATCATTTATATCACAAGTATTTGAAGCTAAACCATTTATTTCGCATGGAATTGAAGATAAGCCTTCTACTTCGCACTGATTTGAAGCTAACTCGATTGTTTCACCTGCATTTGAAGCTACATCACTTATATCGCAATTATCTGAAGATAAATCATTTGTTTCTCATATATTTGAAGCTAAGCCTTCTACTTCGCTTTGATTTGAAGATAAACCACGTGATTCGCATGGACTTGAAGCTAACTCGTTTGTATCGCGTGCATTTGAAACTATATCACTTACATCGCAATTATCTGAAGTTAAATCACTTGTTTCTCATGTATTTGTAGCTAAGCCTTCTACTTCGCATTGATTTGAAGCTAACTCGATTGATTCGACTGCATTTGAATCTATATCACTGATATCGCAATTATCTGAAGATAAATCATTTGCTTCTCATGTATTTGAATATAAGCCTCCTACTTCGCATTGATTTGATGCTAAATCGTGTGTTTCGCATGGATTTCAAGATAACTCGTTTCTTTCGCATGCAGATGAAGCTAAATCATGTATATCACAAGTATTTGAAGCTAAACAATTTGTTTCGCATGGATTTAAAGCTATGCCATCAAGTTCGCATTGATTTGCAGCTAAATCATGTGTTTCGCTTGGTTTTGAAGCTAACTCGTTTGTTTCGCCTGCATTTGAAGCTATATCACATATATCGCAAGAATTTGAATCTAAATCATTTGTGTCGCATGGATTTGAAGCTATGCCATCTACCTCGCATTGGTTTGAATCTAAATCATGTGTTTCGCATGGATTTGAAGCTATCTCCTTTGTTTCACCTGCATTTGAAGATAAATCATGTATATCACAAGTATTTGAAGATAAACCATTTGTTTCGCATGGATTTGAAGATAAGCCTTCTACTTCGCATTGATTTGAAGCTAACTCGATTGTTTCACCTGCATTTGAAGCTATATCACTTACATCGCAATTATCTGAAGATAAATCATTTGCTTCTCATATATTTGAAGCTAAGCCGTCTATTTCGCATTTATTTGAAGCTAAATCATATGTTTAGCATGGATTAGAAGCTAACTCGGTTTTTCCGCCTGAATTTGAAAATAAATCATGTATATCACAAGTATTTGAAGCTAAACCATTCGCTTCGCATGGATTTGAAGCAAAGCCTTCAACTTCGCCTTCATTTGAAGATAAATCATGTGTTTCGCTTGGATTTGCAGCTAACACGTTTGTTTCGCATGCAGTTGAAGCTAAAACGTGTACATCACAAGTACCTGAATCGAATACAACTGTTTCGCAAGAATATGAAGCTATGAAGCTAATCCATGTGATTCGCATGAATTTGAAACTAAATCATGTGTTTCGCATGGATTTGAAGCTGTATCACTTATATCGCAATTATGTGAAGATAAACCATTTGTTTCGCATGGATTTGAAGATAAGCCTTCTACTTCGCACTGATTTGAAGCTAACTCGATTGTTTCACCTGCATTTGAAGCTACATCACTTATATCGCAATTATCTGAAGATAAATCATTTGTTTCTCATGTATTTGAAGCTAAGCCTTCTACTTCGCTTTGATTTGAAGATAAACCACGTGATTCGCATGGACTTGAAGCTAACTCGTTTGTATCGCGTGCATTTGAAACTATATCACTTACATCGCAATTATCTGAAGTTAAATCACTTGTTTCTCATGTATTTGAAGCTAAGCCTTCTACTTCGCATTGATTTGAAGCTAACTCGATTGATTCGACTGCATTTGAATCTATATCACTTATATCGCAATTATCTGAAGATAAATCATTTGCTTCTCATGTATTTGAAGCTAAGCCGTCTATTTCGCATTTATTTGAAGCTTAATCATATGTTTAGCATGGATTTGAAGCTAACTCGTTTGTTTCACAATGCAGTTGATGCTAAATCATGTATAAAACAAGTATTTGAAGCTAAACCATTTATTTCGCATGTATTTGAAGATAAGTCTTCTACTTCGCATTCATTTAAATCTAAATCGTGTGTATGGCATGGATTTGAAGCTAACTCGTTTGTTTCGCATGCATTTGAAGCTAAATCACGTATATCACAAGTATTTGTAGCAAAACCATTTGTTTCGCATGGATTTGAAGCTAAGCCTTCTACTTCGCTTTGATTTGAAGCTAAATCATGTTTTTCGCATGGATTTGAAACTAACTCGTTTGTTTCGCATGCAGTTGAAGCTGAATCATGTTTATCACAAGTATCTGAATCTAAAGAATTTGTTTCGCATGAATATTAAGCTAAACCATGTGTTTCGCATGGATTTGAAGCTAAACCATGTGATTCGCAAGAATTTGAAGTTAAATCATGTGTTTCGCTTGGATTTGAAGCTAACTCGTTTGTTTCGCATGCAGTTGAATTCAAATCATGTATATCACAAGTATTTGAAGCTAAACCATTTGTTTCGCATGGATTCGAAGATCAGCCTTCTACTTCGCATTGATTTGAAGCTAAATCAAGTGTTTCGCATGGATTTAAAGCTAACACCTTTGTTTCGCATGCAGTTGAAGCTAAATCATATATATCACAAGTATTTGAAGCTAAACCATTTGTTTCGTATGGATTCGAAAATCAGCCTTCTATTTCGCAATGATTTGAAGCTAAATCATGTGTTTCTCATGGATTTGAAGCTAACTCGTTTCAATCGCATGGATTTAAAGCTAACTCGTTTGTTTCGCATGCAGTTGAAGCTTAATCATGTATATCACAAGTATTTGAAGCCAAACCATTTGTTTCGCATGGATTCGAAAATCAGCCTTCTATTTCGCAATGATTTGAAGCTAAATCATGTGTTTCTCATGGATTTGATGCTGACTCGTTTCTATCGTATGGATTTAAAGCTAACTCGTTTGTTTCGCCTGCTGTTGAAGCTAAATCTAGTATATCACAAGTATTTGAAGCTAAACCATTTTTTTCGCATGGATTCGATTATCAACCTTCTATTTCGCATTGATTTGAAGCTAAATCATGTGCTTCGCATGGATTTGAAGCTAACTCGTTTGTTTCGCATGGATTTGAAGCTAACTCATTTGTTTCGCATGCAGTTGAAGCAAATTCATGTATATCACAAGTATTTGAAGCTAAACCATTTGATTCGCATGGATTTGATGCTAAGCCTTCTACTTCGCATTGAGTTGAATCTAAATCAAGTGTTTCGTTTGGATTTGTAGAAAACTCGTTTGTTTCGCATGCAGTTGGAGCTATATCACTTATGTTCGCAAGTATTTGAAGCTAAATCATTCGTTTCGCATGGAGTTGAAGCTAAGCCTTCTACTTCGCATTGATTTGAAGCTAAATCATGTGTTTCGCATGGATTTGAAGCTACTCGTTTGTTTCGCATGCTGTTGCAGGTTAATCATGTATATCACATGTATTTGAAGCGAAACCATTTGTTTCGCATGGATTCGAAGATCAGCCTTCTACTTCGCATTGATTTGAAGCTAAATCAAGTGTTTCGCTTGGATTTCAAGCTAACTCGTTTGTTTCGCATGCAGTTGAAGCTATATCATGTATATCACAAGTATTTGAAGCTAAACCGTATGATTCCCATGGATTTGGAGCTAAGCCTTCTACTTCGCATAGATTTGGAGCTAAATCATGTGTTTCGCATGGATTTAAAGCTAACACCTTTGTTTCGCATGCAGTTGAAGCTAAATCATATATATCACAAGTATTTGAAGCTAAACCATTTGATTCGTATGGATTCGAATATCAGCCTTCTATTTCGCAATGATTTGAATCTAAATCATGTGTTTCTCATGGTTTTTAAGCTAACTTGTTTCTATCGCATGGATTTAAAGCTAACTCGTTTGTTTCGCTTGCAGTTGAAGCTAAATCATGTATATCACAAGTATTTGAAGCTGAACCATTTGATTCTCGTGAAAATTAAGCTAAACCATGTGTTTCGCTTGGATTTGAAGCTAAGCCTTCTACTTCGCATTGATTTGAAGCTAAATCATGTGTTAGGCTTGGATTTGAAACTAAGCCTTCTACTTCGCATTGATTGGAAGCTAAAACTTGTGTTTGGTATGGATTTGAAGCTAACTCGTTTGTTTGGCCTGCATTCGAAGTTATATCACGTATAATCGCAAGTATTTGAAGCCCAGTCATCCGTTTCGCATGGATTTGAATCTAAGCCTTCTACTTCGCATTGATTTGAAGCTAAATCATGTCTTTCGCTTGGATTTGAAACTAAGCCGTCTACTTCGCATTGATTTGAAGCTAAATCATGTCTTTCGCTTGGATTTGAAGCTAAGCCTTCTACTTCGCATTGAATTGAAGCTAAATCATGTGTTTCGCATGAATTTGAATCTAACTCGTTTGTTTTGCTTGAATTCGAAGCTATATCTCTTACATTCGCAAGTATTTGAAGTTCAATCATTCGTTTCGTATGGATTTGAAGCTAAGGCTTCTAGTTCGCATTGATTTGAAGCTAAATCATGTGTTTCGCTTGGATTTGAAGCTAATTCGGTTATTTCGGATGCAGTTGAAGCTAAATCATGTATATCACAAGTATTTGAAGCTGAACAATTTGTTTCGCATGAATATTAAGTTAAACCATGTGTTTCGCATGAGTATTAAGCTAAACCATGTGATTCGCATTGATTTGAAGCTAAATCATGTGCTTCGCATGGATTTGAAGCTAACTCGTTTGTTCCGCATACATTTGAAGCTAAATCACGTATATCAAACTATTTGAAGCTAAACTATTTGTTTCGCATGGATTCGATGATCAGCCTTCTATTTCGCATAGATTTGAAGCTAAATCATGTATATCACAAGTATTTGTAGCAAAACCATTTGTTTCGCATGGATTTGAAGCTAAGCCTTCTACTTCGCTTTGATTTGAAGCTAAATCATGTGTTTCGCATGGATTTGAAGCTAACTTGTTTGTTTCGCATGCAGTTGAAGCTAAATCATGTATATCACAAGTATTTGTATCAAAACCATTTGTTTCGCATGGATTTGAAATTAAGCCTTCTACTTCGCATTGATTTGAAGCTAAATCATGTGCTTCGCATGGATTTGAAGCTAACTCATTTGTTTCGCATGCAGTTGATGCTAAATCATGTATATCACAAGTATTTGAAACTGAACCATTTGATTCTCGTGAAAATTAAGCTAAACCATGTGTTTCGCTTGGATTTGAAGCTAAGCCTTCTACTTCGCACTGATTTGAAGCTAAATCATGTGTTTCGCTTGGATTTGGAGCTAACTCGTTTGTTTCGCATACATTTGAAGCTAAATCACGTATATCACAACTATTTGAAGCTAAACTATTTGTTTCGCATGGATTCGATGATCAGCCTTCTATTTCGCATAGATTTGAAGCTAAATCATGTATATCACAAGTATTTGTAGCAAAACCATTTGTTTCGCATGGATTTGAAGCTAAGCCTTCTACTTCGCATTGATTTGAAGCTAAATCGTGTGTATGGCATGGATTTGAAGCTAACTCGTTTGTTTCGTCTTCATTTGAAGCTGTTTCATTTATATCGCAAGTATTTGCAGCTAAACCATTTGTTTCGCATGGATTTGAAGATAAACCTTCTACTTCGCATTAATTTGAAGCTAAATCGTGTGTTTCGCTTGCATTTGAAGCTAACTCGTTTGTCTCGCATGCTGTTCAAGCTAAATCATGTATATCACAAATATTTGAAGCTAATCCATTTGATTCGCATGGATTTGAAGCTAAGCCCTCTACTTCGCATTGATTTGAAGCTAAAGCATGTGTTTCGCTTGTATTTGAAGCTCACTCGTTTGTTTCGCATGCAGTTGAAGCTAAATCATGTATATCACAAGTATTTGAAGCTGAACCATTTGATTCTCGTGAAAATTACGCTAAACCATGTGTTTCGCTTGGATTTGAAGCTAAGCCTTCTACTTCGCATTGATTTGAAGCTAAATCATGTGTTAGGCTTGGATTTGAAACTAAGCCTTCTACTTCGCATTGATTGGAAGCTAAAACTTGTGTTTGGTATGGATTTGAAGCTAACTCGTTTGTTTGGCCTGCATTCGAAGTTATATCACGTATAATCGCAAGTATTTGAAGCCCAGTCATCCGTTTCGCATGGATTTGAAGCTAAGCCTTCTACTTCGCATTGATTTGAAGCTAAATCATGTCTTTCGCTTGGATTTGAAACTAAGCCTTCTACTTCGCATTGATTTGAAGCTAAATCATGTCTTTCGCTTGGATTTGAAGCTAAGCCTTCTACTTCGCATTGAATTGAAGCTAAATCATGTGTTTCGCATGAATTTGAATCTAACTCGTTTGTTTCGCATACATTTGAAGCTAAATCACGTATATCAAACTATTTGAAGCTAAACAATTTGTTTCGCATGGATTCGATGATCAGCCTTCTATTTCGCATAGATTTGAAGCTAAATCATGTATATCACAAGTATTTGCAGCAAAACCATTTGTTTCGCATGGATTTGAAGCTAAGCCTTCTACTTCGCTTTGATTTGAAGCTAAATCATGTGTTTCGCATGGATTTAAAGCTAACACGTTTGTTTCGCATATGGTTGAAGCTAAATCGTGTATATCACAAGTATTTGAAGCTAAACAATTTGTTTCGCATGGATTCGAAGATCAGTCTTCTACTTCGCATTGATTTGAAGCTAAATCATGTGTTTCGCTTGGATATGAAGCTCACTCGTTTGTTTTTCCAGCATTTGAAGCTACATCACTTATATCGCAAGTATTTGAAGCTAAATCATTTGTGTCGTATGGATTCGAAAATCAGTCTTCTACTTCGCATTGATTTGGAGCTAAATCATGTATTTCGCATGGATTTATAGCTAACACGTTTGTTTCGCATGCAGTTGAAGCTAATTCATGTATAACACAAGTATTTGAAGCTAAACCCTTTCTTTCGCATGGATTTGAAGGTAAGCCTTCTACTTCGCATTGATTTGAAGCTAAATCAAGTGTTCCGCTTGGATTTAAAGCTAACTCGTTTGTTTCGCATGCAGTTGAAGCTAAATCATGTATAAACAAGTATTTGAAGCTAAACCATTCGTTTCGCATGGGTTTGAAGCTTATCTTTCTACATCGCATGAATTTGAACTAAATCAGGTGTTTCGCTTGGATTTGAAGCGAACTCATTTGTTTCGCATGCAGTTGAAGCTAAATCATGTATATCACAAGTATTTGAAGCTAATCCATTTGATTCGCATGGATTTGAAGCTAAGCCCTCTACTTCGCATTGATTTGAAGCTAAAGCATGTGTTTCGCTTGTATTTGAAGCTCACTCGTTTGTTTCGCATGCAGTTGAAGCTAAATCATGTATATCACAAGTATTTGAAGCTGAACCATTTGATTCTCGTGAAAATTAAGCTAAACCATATGTTTCGCTTGGATTTGAAGCTAAGCCTTCTACTTCGCATTGATTTGAAGCTAAATCATGTGTTAGGCTTGGATTTGAAACTAAGCCTTCTACTTCGCATTGATTGGAAACTAAAACTTGTGTTTGGTATGGATTTGAAGCTAACTCGTTTGTTTCGCCTGCATTCGAAGTTATATCACGTGTAATCGCAAGTATTTGAAGCCCAGTCATCCGTTTCGCAGGGGATTTGAAGCTAAGCCTTCTACTTCGCATTGATTTGAAGCTAAATAATGTCTTTCGCTTTGTTTTTGAAACGAAGCCTTCTACTTCGTATTGATTTGAAGCTAAATCATGTCTTTCGCTTGGAATTGAAACTAAGCCTTCTACTTCGCATTGAATTGAAGCTAAATCATGTGTTTCGCTTGGATTTGAAGCTAATTCGGTTATTTCGGATGCAGTTGAAGCTAAATCATGTATATCACAAGTATTTGAAGCTGAACAATTTGTTTCGCATGAATATTAAGTTAAACCATGTGTTTCGCATGAGTATTAAGCTAAACCATGTGATTCGCATTGATTTGAAGCTAAATCATGTGCTTCGCATGGATTTGAAGCTAACTCGTTTGTTTCGCATACATTTGAAGCTAAATCACGTATATCACAACTATTTGAAGCTAAACTATTTGTTTCGCATGGATTCGATGATCAGCCTTCTATTTCGCATAGATTTGAAGCTAAATCATGTATATCACAAGTATTTGTAGCAAAACCATTTGTTTTGCATGGATTTGAAGCTAAGCCTTCTACTTCGCTTTGATTTGAAGCTAAATCATGTGTTTCGCATGGATTTGAAGGTAACACGTTTGTTTCACTTGCAGTTGAATCTCAATCATGTATATCACAAGTATTTGAAGCTGAACAATTTGTTTCGCATGAATACTAAGTTAAACCATGTGTTTCGCATGAGTATTAAGCTAAACCATGTTTTTGTAATGAATTTGAAGCTAAACCATGTGTTTCGCATGGATTTGAAGTCAACTCGTTTGTTTCGCCTGCAGTTGATTCTAAATCATGTATTTTACAAGTATTTGAACCTAAACCATTTGTTCCTCATGTATTTGAAGCTAAGCCTATCACTTCGCATTGATGTGAAGCTAAATCATGTGTTTCGCTTGGATTTGAAGCCAACTCGATTGTTTCGAATGCAGTTGATGCTAAATCATGTATATCACAAGTATTTGAAGCTGAACCATTTGATTCTCGTGAAAATTAAGCTAATCCATTTGTTTCGCTTGGATTTGAAGCTAAGCCTTCTACTTCGCATTGATTTGAAGCTAAATCATGTGTTAGGCTTGGATTTGAAACTAAGCCTTCTACTTCGCATTGATTGGAAACTAAAACTTGTGTTTGGTATGGATTTGAAGCTAACTCGTTTGTTTCGCCTGCATTCGAAGTTATATCACGTATAATCGCAAGTATATGAAGCCCAGTCATCCGTTTCGCAGGGGATTTGAAGCTAAGCCTTCTACTTCGCATTGATTTGAAGTTAAATAATGTCTTTCGCTTTGTTTTTGAAACTAAGCCTTCTACTTCGTATTGATTTGAAGCTAAATCATGTCTTTCGCTTGGAATTGAAACTAAGCCTTCTACTTCGCATTGAATTGAAGCTAAATCATGTGTTTCGCTTGGATTTGAAGCTAATTCGGTTATTTCGGATGCAGTTGAAGCTAAATCATGTATATCACAAGTATTTGAAGCTGAACAATTTGTTTCGCATGAATATTAAGTTAAACCATGTGTTTCGCATGAGTATTAAGCTAAACCATGTGATTCGCATTGATTTGAAGCTAAATCATGTGCTTCGCATGGATTTGAAGCTAACTCGTTTGTTTCGCATACATTTGAAGCTAAATCACGTATATCACAACTATTTGAAGCTAAACTATTTGTTTCGCATGGATTCGATGATCAGCCTTCTATTTCGCATAGATTTGAAGCTAAATCATGTATATCACAAGTATTTGTAGCAAAACCATTTGTTTTGCATGGATTTGAAGCTAAGCCTTCTACTTCGCTTTGATTTGAAGCTAAATCATGTGTTTCGCATGGATTTGAAGGTAACACGTTTGTTTCACTTGCAGTTGAATCTCAATCATGTATATCACAAGTATTTGAAGCTGAACAATTTGTTTCGCATGAATACTAAGTTAAACCATGTGTTTCGCATGAGTATTAAGCTAAACCATGTTTTTGTAATGAATTTGAAGCTAAACCATGTGTTTCGCATGGATTTGAAGTCAACTCGTTTGTTTCGCCTGCAGTTGATTCTAAATCATGTATTTTACAAGTATTTGAACCTAAACCATTTGTTCCTCATGTATTTGAAGCTAAGCCTATCACTTCGCATTGATGTGAAGCTAAATCATGTGTTTCGCTTGGATTTGAAGCCAACTCGATTGTTTCGAATGCAGTTGATGCTAAATCATGTATATCACAAGTATTTGAAGCTGAACCATTTGATTCTCGTGAAAATTAAGCTAATCCATTTGTTTCGCTTGGATTTGAAGCTAAGCCTTCTACTTCGCATTGATTTGAAGCTAAATCATGTGTTTCGCTTGGATTTGAAACTAAGCCTTCTACTTCGCATTGATTTGATGCTAAATCATATGTTTCGCATGGATTTGAAACTAACTCGTTTGTTTCGTCTTCATTTGAAGCTGTTTCATTTATATCGCAAGTATTTGAAGCTAAACCATTTGTTTCGGATGGATTTGAAGATAAGCCTTCTACGTCGCATTGATTTAAATCTAAATCGTGTGTATGGCATGGATTTGAATCTAACTCGTTTGTTTCGCCTGAATTTGAAGTTAAATCATGTATATCACAAGTATTTGAAGCTAAAGCATTTGTTTCGCATGGATTTGAAGATAAGCCTCCTACTTCGCATTAATTTGAAGCTAACTCGATTGATTCGACTGCATTTGAATCTATATCACTTCTTTCGCAATTATCTGAAGATAAATCATTTCTTTCTCATGTATTTGAAGCTAAGCCGTCTATTTCGCATTGATTTGAATCTAAATCATGTGTTTCGCTTGGTTTTGAAGCTAACTCGTTTGTTTCGCATGCAGTTGAAGCAGAATCATGTATATCACAAGTATTTGAAACTAAATCATATGTTTCGCATGGATTTGAAGCTAACTCGTTTTTTTCGCCTGTAATTGGAAATAAATCATGTATATCACAAGTATTTGAAGCTAAACCATTCGCTTCGCATGTATTTGAAGCTAAGCCTTCCACTTCGCATTGATTCGAAACTAAATAATGTGTTTCGCTTGGATTTGAAGGTAAAGCGTTTGTTTCGCATGTAGTTGGAGCTAGATCATGTATATCACAAGTATTTGAAGCTAAACCATTTGTTTCGCATGGATTCGAAAATCGGCCTTCTATTTCGCATTGATTTGAAGCTAAATCATGAGTTTCGCATGGATTTGAAGCGAACTCGTTTGTTTCGCATGCAGTTGAAGCAAAATCATGTATATCACAAGTATTTGAAGCTAAACCATTTGATTCGCATGGATTTGATGCGAAACCTTCTACTTCGCATTGATTTGAAGCTATATCAAGTGTTTCGTTTGGATGTGAAGCAAACTCGTTTGTTTCGCATGCAGTTGAAGATATATCACTTATGTTCGCAAGTATTTGAAGCTAAATCATTCGATTCGCATCGATTTGAAAATAAGCCTCCTACTTCGCATTGATTTGGAGCTAAATCATGTGTTTCGTTTGGATTTGAAGCTAAGTCTCCTACTTCACATTCATTTGAAGGAAATCATGTGTTTCGTTTGGATTTGAAGCTAAATCGCTTGTTTCGCATGCTGTTGAAGCTAAATCTTGTATATCACAAGTATTTGAAGCTAAACCATTTATTTCGCATGGATTCGAAAATCAGTCTTCTATTTCGCAATGATTTGATGCTAAATCATGTGTTTCTCATGGATTTGAAGCTAACTCGTTTCTATCGCATGGATTTATAGCTAACTCGTTTATTTCGCATGCTGTTGAAGCTAAATCTAGTATATCACAAGTATTTGAAGCTAAACCATTTGTTTCGCATGGATTCGAAAATCAGCCTTCTATTTCGCATTGATTTGAAGCTAAATCATGAGTTTCGCATGGATTTGAAGCTAACTCGTTTGTTTCGCATGCAGTTGAACCTAAATCATGTATATCACAAGTATTTGAAGCTAAACCATTTGTTTCGCATGAATATTAAGCTAAACCATGTGCTTCGAATGAATTTGAAGCTAAATCATGTTTTTCGCATGTATTTGGAGCTAACTCGTTTGTTTCGCCTGCATGTGAAGCTAAATCATGTATATCACAAGTATTTGAAGCTAATCCGTTTGATTCGCATGGATTTGAAGATAAGCCATCTACTTCGCATTGATTTGAAGCAAAATCAAGTGTTTCGCTTGGATTTGAACCTAACTCGTTTATTTCGCATGCAGTTGAAGCTCAATCATGTACATAACAAGTATTTGAAGCTAAACCATTTGTTTCGCATGGATTCGAAAATCAGCCTTCTATTTCGCAATAATTTGATGCAAAATCTTGTGTTTCTCATGGATTTGAAGCTAACTCGTTTCTATCGCATGGATTTAAAGCTAACTCGTTTGTTTCGCAAGCAGTTGAAGCTTAATCATGTATATCACAAGTATTTGAAGCTAAACCATTTGTTTCGCATGGATCCGAAAATCAGCCTTCTATTTCGCATTGATTTGAAGCTAAATCATGAGTTTCCCATGGATTTGAAGCTAACTCGATTCTATCGCATGGATTTAAAGCTAACTCGTTTGTTTCGCATGCTGACGAAGCTAAATCTCCTGCATTTGAAGCTATATCACTTATATCGCAACTATTTGAAGCTAAATCATTTGTGTCGCATGGATTCGAATCTCAGCCTTCTATTTCGCATTGATTTGAAGCTAAATCATGTGTTTCTCATGGATTTAAAGCTAACACGTTTGTTTCGCATATGGTTGAAGCTAAATCGTGTATATCACAAGTATTTGAAGCTAAACAATTTGTTTCGCATGGATTCGAAGATCAGTCTTCTACTTCGCATTGATTTGAAGCTAAATCATGTGTTTCGCTTGGATATGAAGCTCACTCGTTTGTTTTTCCAGCATTTGAAGCTATATCACTTATATCGCAAGTATTTGAAGCTAAATCATTTGTGTCGTATGGATTCGAAAATCAGTCTTCTACTTCGCATTGATTTGGAGCTAAATCATGTATTTCGCATGGATTTAAAGCTAACACGTTTGTTTCGCATGCAGTTGAAGCTAATTCATGTATAACACAAGTATTTGAAGCTAAACCCTTTCTTTCGCATGGATTTGAAGGTAAGCCTTCTATTTCGCATTGATTGGAAGCTAAAACTTGTGTTTGGTATGGATTTGAAGCTAACTCGTTTGTTTCGCCTGCATTCGAAGTTATATCACGTATAATCGCAAGTATTTAAAGCCCAGTCATCCGTTTCGCATGGATTTGAAGCTAAGCCTTCTACTTCGCATTGATTTGAAGCTAAATCATGTCTTTCGCTTGGATTTGAAACTAAGCCTTCTACTTCGCATTGATTTGAAGCTAAATCATGTCTTTCGCTTGGATTTGAAACTAAGCCTTCTACTTCGCATTGAACTGAAGCTAAATCATGTGTTTCGCATGAATTTGAATCTAACTCGTTTGTTTTGCTTGAATTCGAAGCTATATCTCTTACATTCGCAAGTATTTGAAGTTCAGTCATTCGTTTCGCATGGATTTGAAGCTAAGGCTTCTAGTTCGCATTGATTTGAAGCTAAATCATGTGTTTCGCTCGGATTTGAAGCTAATTCGGTTATTTCGGATGCAGTTGAAGCTAAATCATGTATATCACAAGTATTTGAAGCTGAACAATTTGTTTCGCATGAATATTAAGTTAAACCATGTGTTTCGCATGAGTATTAAGCTAAACCATGTGATTCGCATTGATTTGAAGCTAAATCATGTGCTTCGCATGGATTTGAAGCTAACTCGTTTGTTCCGCATACATTTGAAGCTAAATCACGTATATCAAACTATTTGAAGCTAAACTATTTGTTTCGCATGGATTCGATGATCAGCCTTCTATTTCGCATAGATTTGAAGCTAAATCATGTATATCACAAGTATTTGTAGCAAAACCATTTGTTTCGCATGGATTTGAAGCTAAGCCTTCTACTTCGCTTTGATTTGAAGCTAAATCATGTGTTTCGCATGGATTTGAAGCTAACTTGTTTGTTTCGCATGCAGTTGAAGCTAAATCATGTATATCACAAGTATTTGTAGCAAAACCATTTGTTTCGCATGGATTTGAAGCTAAGCCTTCTACTTCGCATTGATTTAAATCTTAATCGTGTGTATGGCATGGATTTGAAGCTAACTCGTTTGTTTCGTCTTCATTTGAAGCTGTTTCATTTATATCGCAAGTATTTGAAGCTAAACCATTTGTTTCGCATGGATTTGAAGATAAACCTTCTACTTCGCATTAATTTGAAGCTAAATCGTGTGTTTCGCTTGCATTTGAAGCTAACTCGTTTGTCTCGCATGCTGTTCAAGCTAAATCATGTATATCACAAGTATTTGAAGCTAATCCATTTGATTCGCATGGATTTGAAGCTAAGCCCTCTACTTCGCATTGATTTGAAGCTAAAGCATGTGTTTCGCTTGTATTTGAAGCTCACTCGTTTGTTTCGCATGCAGTTGAAGCTAAATCATGTATATCACAAGTATTTGAAGCTGAACCATTTGATTCTCGTGAAAATTACGCTAAACCATGTGCTTCGCTTGGATTTGAAGCTAAGCCTTCTACTTCGCATTGATTTGAAGCTAAATCATGTGTTAGGCTTGGATTTGAAACTAAGCCTTCTACTTCGCATTGATTGGAAGCTAAAACTTGTGTTTGGTATGGATTTGAAGCTAACTCGTTTGTTTGGCCTGCATTCGAAGTTATATCACGTATAATCGCAAGTATTTGAAGCCCAGTCATCCGTTTCGCATGGATTTGAAGCTAAGCCTTCTACTTCGCATTGATTTGAAGCTAAATCATGTCTTTCGCTTGGATTTGAAACTAAGCCTTCTACTTCGCATTGATTTGAAGCTAAATCATGTCTTTCGCTTGGATTTGAAGCTAAGCCTTCTACTTCGCATTGAATTGAAGCTAAATCATGTGTTTCGCATGAATTTGAATCTAACTCGTTTGTTTTGCTTGAATTCGAAGCTATATCTCTTACATCCGCAAGTATTTGAAGTTCAATCATTCGTTTCGCATGGATTTGAAGCTAAGGCTTCTAGTTCGCATTGATTTGAAGCTAAATCATGTGTTTCGCTTGGATTTGAAGCTAATTCGGTTATTTCGGATGCAGTTGTAGCTAAATCATGTATATCACAAGTATTTGAAGCTGAACAATTTGTTTCGCATGAATATTAAGTTAAACCATGTGTTTCGCATGAGTATTAAGCTAAACCATGTGCTTCGCATGGATTTGAAGCTCACTCGTTTGTTTCGCATGCAGTTGAAGTTAAATCATGTATATCACAAGTATTTGAAGCTGAACCATTTGATTCTCGTGAAAATTAAGCTAAACCATATGTTTCGCTTGGATTTGAAGCTAAGCCTTCTACTTCGCATTGATTTGAAGCTAAATCATGTGTTAGGCTTGGATTTGAAACTAAGCCTTCTACTTCGCATTGATTGGAAACTAAAACTTGTGTTTGGTATGGATTTGAAGCTAACTCGTTTGTTTCGCCTGCATTCGAAGTTATATCACGTATAATCGCAAGTATTTGAAGCCCAGTCATCCGTTTCGCAGGGGATTTGAAGCTAAGCCTTCTACTTCGCATTGATTTGAAGCTAAATAATGTCTTTCGCTTGGTTTTTGAAACTAAGCCTTCTACTTCGCATTGATTTGAAGCTAAATCATGTCTTTCGCTTGGAATTGAAACTAATCCTTCTACTTCGCATTGAATTGAAGCTAAATCATGTGTTTCGCATGAATTTGAATCTAACTCGTTTGTTTTGCTTGAATTCGAAGCTATATCTCTTACATTCGCAAGTATTTGAAGTTCAATCATTCGTTTCGCATGGATTTGAAGCTAAGGCTTCTAGTTCGCATTGATTTGAAGCTAAATCATGTGTTTCGCTTGGATTTGAAGCTAATTCGGTTATTTCGGATGCAGTTGAAGCTAAATCATGTATATCACAAGTATTTGAAGCTGAACAATTTGTTTCGCATGAATATTAAGTTAAACCATGTGTTTCGCATGAGTATTAAGCTAAACCATGTGATTCGCATTGATTTGAAGCTAAATCATGTGCTTCGCATGGATTTGAAGCTAACTCGTTTGTTTCGCATACATTTGAAGCTAAATCACGTATATCACAACTATTTGAAGCTAAACTATTTGTTTCGCATGGATTCGATGATCAGCCTTCTATTTCGCATAGATTTGAAGCTAAATCATGTATATCACAAGTATTTGTAGCAAAACCATTTGTTTTGCATGGATTTGAAGCTAAGCCTTCTACTTCGCTTTGATTTGAAGCTAAATCATGTGTTTCGCATGGATTTGAAGGTAACACGTTTGTTTCACTTGCAGTTGAATCTCAATCATGTATATCACAAGTATTTGAAGCTGAACAATTTGTTTCGCATGAATACTAAGTTAAACCATGTGTTTCGCATGAGTATTAAGCTAAACCATGTTTTTGTAATGAATTTGAAGCTAAACCATGTGTTTCGCATGGATTTGAAGTCAACTCGTTTGTTTCGCCTGCAGTTGATTCTAAATCATGTATTTTACAAGTATTTGAACCTAAACCATTTGTTCCTCATGTATTTGAAGCTAAGCCTACCACTTCGCATTGATGTGAAGCTAAATCATGTGTTTCGCTTGGATTTGAAGCTAACTCGATTGTTTCGAATGCAGTTGATGCTAAATCATGTATATCACAAGTATTTGAAGCTGAACCATTTGATTCTCGTGAAAATTAAGCTAATCCATTTGTTTCGCTTGGATTTGAAGCTAAGCCTTCTACTTCGCATTGATTTGAAGCTAAATCATGTGTTTCGCTTGGATTTGAAACTAAGCCTTCTACTTCGCATTGATTTGATGCTAAATCATATGTTTCGCATGG
>NW_027477551.1:0-65620 GCF_051020955.1 Megalopta genalis | reverse complement strand
CCTGCATTTGAAGCTTTATCAATTATATCGCAAGCATTTGAAGCTAAATCACTTGTTTCGCATGGATATGAAGCTAAACCTTCTAGTTCGCATTGATTTGAAGCTAAATCATGTTCTTCGCATGCATTTGAAGCTAACTCGTTTGTTTCGCATGCAGTTGAATGTAAATCATGTATACCACAAGTATTTGAAGCTGCACCATTTGTTTCGCATTGATTTGAAGCTAAGCCTTCAACTTCGCATTGATTTGAAGCTAAATCATCTGTTTCCATTGGATTTGAAGCTAACGCGATTGTTTCGCCTGCGTTTGAAGCTATATGATGTATATCACAAGTATTTGAAGCAAAATCATTTGATTCGCATGGATTTGAAGCTAAGCCTTCTACTTCGCATTGATTTGAAGCAGAATCATGTGTTTCGCACAGATTTGAAGCTAACTCATTTGTTTCGCATGCATTTGAAGCTATATCAATTATATCGCAAATATTTGAAGCTAAATCATTTGTGTCGCATGGCTTTGAAGATAAGCCTTCTACTTTGCATTAATTTGAAGGTAAATCATGTGTTTCGCTTGAATTTGAAGGTAACTCGTTTGTTTCGCCTGCATTTGAAGCTATATCATTTGTATCGCAAGTATGTGAACCTAAATCATTTGTTCCTCATGGATTTGAATGTAAGCCTTCTACTCCGCATTGATTTGAAGCTAAATCATGTGATCCGCGTGGATTTGAAGTTAACTCGTTTGTTTCGCCAGCATTTGAAGCTATATCCTTATATCGCAAGTATCTGAAGCTGAATCATTTGTTTCTCATGTATTTGAAGCTAAGCCTTCTACTTCGCATTGATATGAAGCTAAATCATATGATTAGCTTGGATTTGAATCTAACGCGTTTGTACCGCATGCAGTTGAAGCTAAATCATGTGTATCACAAATGTTTGTAGCTAAATCAATTGTTTCGCATGGATTTGAAACTAAGCGTTCTACTTCGCAATGATTTGAAGCTAAATCATGTGTGTAGCTCAGATTTGAAGCTAACTGGTTTGTTTCGCCTATATTTGAAGATATATTACTTATACTCGCAATTATTTGAAGCTAAATCAGTTGTTTCGCAAGAATATGAAGCTAAACCATGTGTTTCGCATGAATTTGTAGCTAACTCGTTTGTTTCGCATGCTTTTGAAGCTGTATCCATTATATTCGGTAGTATTTGAAGCTAAATCTTTTGATTCGCATGGATTTGAAACTAAGTTTGTACTTCGCATTGATTTGAAGCTAAATCATGTGATTCGCTTGGATTTAAAGGTAAGCCTTCTACTTCGCATTGATTTGAAGCTACATCATGTGTTTCGCATGGATTTGCAGCTAACTCGTTTGTTTGGCCTGCATGTGAAGCTATATCACTTATATCGCAAGTATCTGAAGATAAATCATTTGCTTCGCAAGAATATGATGCTAAACCATGTGTTTCGCATGCATTTGAAGCTATATCATTTATGTCGCAAGTATTTGAAGCTAAATCATTTGTTTCGCATGGATTTGAAGCTAAGCCTTCTAGTTCGCATTGATTTGAAACTAAATCATGTGTTTTGCTTGGATTTGAAGCTAACTCGTTCGTTTCGCCTGCATTTGAATCTGTATCAATTATATCGCAAGTATTTGAAGCTAAATCATTTGTGTCGCATGTATTTGAAGCTACGTCTTCTACTTCGCATTGATTTGAAGTTAAATCATGTGTTTCGTATGCATTTGAAGCTAACTCGTTTGTCTCGCATGCAGTTGAAGGTAAATCATATATACCACAAGTATTTGAAGCTAAACCATATGTTTCGCATTGATTTGAAGCTAAGCCTTTAACTTCGCATTGATTTGAAACTGAATCATTGGTTTCCCTTGGATTTGAAGCTAACGCGATTGTTTCGCATGCAGTTGAAGCTAAATCATGTTTATCATAAGTATCTGAAGCTAAATCATCTGTTCCTCAGTATTATGAAGATAAACCATTTGTTTCTCACGGATTTGAAGCCAAATCATGTGTTTCGCATTGATTTGAAGTTAAGCCTTCAACTTCGCATTGATTTGAAGCTAAATCATGAGTTTCGCATGGATTAGAAAATAACTCGTTTGTGTTTCCTGCATTTGAAGTTATATCACATATACCGCAAGTATTTGAAGCTAAATCATTTGTTTCGCATGGATTTGAAGCTAAACCTTCTACTTCGCATCGATTTTAAACTAAATCATGTGTTTCGCTTGGATTTGAAGCTAACTCGTTTGATTCGTCTGCATTTGAATCTATATCACTTATATCGCAAGTATCTCAAACTAAATCATTTGTTTCGCATGGATTTGAAGCCAAGCCTTCTACATCGCTTCGATTTGAAGCTAAATCATGTGTTTCGCTTGGAATTGAAGCTACGCCATCTACATCGTATTGATTTGCAGCTACATCATGTGTATCGCATGGATTTGAAGCTAACTCGTTTGTTTCGCTTGTATTTGAATCTATATCACTTATATCGCAAGTAATTGAAGCTAAATCATTTGTTCCTCATGGATTTGAATGTAAGCCTTCTACTCCGCATTGATTTGAAGCTAAATCATGTGATCCGCGTGGATTTGAAGTTAACTCGTTTGTTTCGCCAGCATTTGAAGCTATATCCTTATATCGCAAGTATTTGAAGCTAAATCATTAGTGACGAATGGATTTGAAGCTAACCCTGCTACTTCGCATTGTTTTGAAGTTAATCATGTTATTTACACGGATTTGTAGCTAACTCGTTTGTTTCGCCTGCATTTGAAGCTATTTCATTTATACCTCAAGTATTTGAAGCTAAATCATTCGTTTCGCATGGATTTGAAGCTGACCCTTCTACGTCACATTGATTTGAAGCTATATCATGTGTTTCGCTTGATAAATCATGAAATTTGAAGCCATATCATGTGTTTCGCTCGCTAAATCATGAAAATCACAAGTATTTAATAGCTAAACCATTTGATTCGCATGGATTTGAAGCTAACCCTACTAATTCACATTGATTAGAAGCTAATTCATTTATGTCGCCTATATTTGAAGCTAAGCCTTCTACTTCACATTGATTTGAAGCTAATTCATGTGTTTCGCTTGGATTTGAAGCTATCTCGTTTGTTTCGCCTGCATTCGAATCTATTTCACTTATGTCGCACAAATTTGAAGCCAATTCATTTGTGTAGCATGGATTTGAAGCTAAACCTTTTACATTGCATTGATTTGAAGCTTTATCATGTGTTTTGCTTTTGATTTGAAGCTAACTCGTTTGTATCGCCTGCATTTGAAGCTATATCACTTATATCCAAAGTGTTTGCAGCTAAATCATTTGTTTCGCATGGATTTGAAGCTAAACCTTCTACATCGCATTGATTTGAAGCTAAACCATGTGTTTCGCATGAATTTGAAGCTAAATCACGTGTTTCGCATAGACTTGAAGCTAACTCGTTTGTTTCGCATGCATTTGAAGCTATATCACTTCTATCGCAGGTATTTGAAGCTAAATCATTTGTTCCGCATGGATTTGAAGCTACGCCTTCTACTTCGCATTGGTTTTTAGCTAAATCATGTCTTCCGCATGGATTTGAAGCTATCTCGTTTGTTTTGCCTGCATTTGATATTATATCATTTGTATCGCAAGTATTTGAAGCTAAATAATTTGTTTCGCAAGAAATTAAAGCTAAATCATGTGTTTCGCATGGAATTGAAGCTACATGGTTTGTTTCGCCTGCATTTGAAGCTAGCTCACTTGTATCGCAAGTATTTGAAGAAAAATCATTTGTTTCGCATGGATATGAAGCTAAGCCATCTACTTCGCATGGATTTGAAGGTAAATCATGTGTTTCGCATGGATTTGAAACTAACTCGTTTGTTTCGCCTGGATTTGAAGCTAAATCATGTTTATCGCAAGTATCTGAATCTAAACCATTTGTTTCGCAAGAATATGAAGCTAAACCATGTGTTTCGCATGAATTTGAAGCTAAATCATGTGTTTCTCTTGGATTTGAAGCTAACTCGTTTGTTTCGCCTGCATTGAAGCTATATCACTTCTATCGCAAGTATTTGAATCTAAATCATTTGTGTCGCACGGATTTGAAGCTAAGCCTTCTACTTCGCATTGATTTGAAACTAAATCATGTGTTTCGCATGGATTTGAAGCTAAGCCTTCTACTTCACATTGATTTGAAACTAAATCATGTGGTTCGCATGGATTTGAAGCTAAATCATGTGTTTCGCACAGATTTGAAGCTAACTCGTTTATTTCGCCTGCATTTGAAGCTATATCAGTTATATCGCAAGTATGTGAAACTAAATCATTTGTTTCGCATGGATTTTAAGCTAAGCCTTCTGCTTCGCATTGATTTGAAACTAAACCATGTGTTTCGCTGGGATTTGAAGCTAACTCGTCTGTTTTGCCTGCATTTGAAGCTATATCATTTATATCGCAAGTATGTGAAACTAAATCATTTGTTTCGCATGGATTTTAAGCTAAGCCTTCTGCTTCGCATTGATTTGAAACTAAATCATGTGTTTCGCATGGATTTTAAGCTAAGCCTTCTACTTCACATTGATTTGAAACTAAATCATGTGGTTCGCATGGATTTGAAGCTAAATCATGTGTTTCGCACAGATTTGAAGCTAACTCGTTTATTTCGCCTGCATTTGAAGCTATATCAGTTATATCGCAAGTATTTGAAGCTAAATCATTTGTGTCGCATGGCTTTGAGGATAAGCCTCCTACTTCGCATTGATTTGAAACTAAACCATGTGTTTCGCTTGGATTTGAAGCTAACTCGTTTGTTTCGCCTGCATTTGAAGCTATATCATTTATATTGCAAGTATATGAAGCTAAATCCTTTGTGTTGCATGGCTTTGAAGCTAACTCGTTTCTTTCGCCTGCATTGAAGCTATATCACTTCTATCGCAAGTATTTGAAGCTAAAACATTTGTGTCGCATGGATTTGAAACTAATTCGTTTGTTTCGCCTGCATTTGAAGCTAAATCATGTTTATCACAAGTATCTGAATCTAAACCTTTTTTTTCGCAAGAATATGAAGCTAAACC
The DNA here is from genome assembly GCF_051020955.1 of Megalopta genalis. Lineage (NCBI taxonomy): Eukaryota > Metazoa > Arthropoda > Insecta > Hymenoptera > Halictidae > Megalopta > Megalopta genalis. Next base: position 60,530 of record NW_027477551.1, on the reverse strand, counting down.
ATGTGTTTCGCATGAATTTGAAGATAAATCATGTGTTTCGCACAGATTTTAAGCTAACTCGTTTGTTTCGCCTGCATTTGAAGCTATATCAATTATATCGCAACTATTTGAAGCTAAATCACTTGAGTCGCATGGATTTGAAACTACGCTTTCTACTTCACATTGATTTGAAACTAAATCATTTGTTTCGCGCGAATTTGAAGCTAATCCATGTGTTTCGCATGAATTTTAAACTAAATCATGTGTTTCGCATAGAACTGAAGCTAACTGGTGTGTTTCGCCTGCACATTGAAGCTATATCGCTTGAATCGCAAGTACTTGAAGTAAAATCATTTACTTCGCTGGATTTGAAGCTATCCTGTTTGTTTCGCCAGCAGTTGAATCTATATCACTTATATCGTAAGTGTTTGAAGCTAAATCATTTGTTCCGCATGGATTTGAAGCTAACTCGTTTGTTTCGCCTGCAGTTGAAGCTACATCATGTATATCACAAGTATTTGAAGCTAAACCATTTGATTCGCATGGATTTGAAGCTAAGCGTTCTACTTCGCTAAGTTTTGAAGCTAAATCATGTGTTTCGCTTGGATTTGATGTTACCTCATTTGTTTCGCATGCAGTTGAAGCGAAATCATGTATATCACAAGTATTTGAAGCTAAACCATTTGATTCACATGGATTTGAAGGTAAGCCTTCTACTACGCATTGATTTGAATATAAATCATGCGTTTCGCATGGATTTGAAGCTAACTCGTTTGTTTCGCATGCATTTCAAACTGTTTCATTTATACCGCAAGTATTTGAAGGTAAAACATTTGTTTCGCATGGATTTGAAGTTAAACCTTCTACTTCGCTTTGATTTGCAGCCAAATCATGTGTTCCGCATTGATTTGAAGCTAAATCATGTGTTTCGCATGGATTTGAAGTTAACTCGTTTGTTTCGCATGCAGTCGAAGTTAAATCATGAATATCACAAGTATTTGAAGATAACCCATTTGTTTGGCAAGAATATGAAGCTAAACAATGTGTTTCGCATCGTTTTGAAGCTAAATCATGTGTTTCTCTTGGATTTGAAACTAACTCGTTTGTTTCGCCTGCATTTAAAGCTGTTTCATTGATACCGCAAGTATTTGAAGGTAAATCATTTGTTTCGCACGGATTTGAAGCTGTGTTCCGTTCTGTAGGACCTCCCGTACGCCGCTTTCGCGAAAGTTTATGGCGTGGACCAGCGAGGATCACAAAGAGACGGAAACCTTTTTTCCATCTGCAGAACATCGGTGCAGGGTCTTCCGTCTCTTTAATGACCGCGACGCATCGTAGGCACGAAAGGTCCGAAAAAACAACCCCGTCGTAAATTTGAGAATTTAACGGGTCTTGAGAAAGTTTAGTCCCAACCGTCGCGGGGACGATATCTCAGGCCCCAGGGGACCTCCCGATCACGCAACTACGCAACACCCCCCTCTCCTAGACAAGGCTCGTGTAGGACGATACGAGAGGGTGGTGACGAAAAGCTTAGAGGACAGTGATTGGAAAATCGCAATCTTCGAGAAAAACCAATCAGTGCGTCCCGGCGTGGAGGTGGAGGTTCCTTCAGGGATCTCAAACGGGGGTGACCGATATAAAATAACGCGACCAGTCGGGGCGCGGACAGAAAAACGCAGAAAAACATAGTCATCAACAATCATTACCAGCTCTGTTACTTTAAGTGGGCACAGAGCATCGCGAACCACATTGTCAATTAGAATCGGGAATTTACAACCCCCGTAGACCGAACAACGGTCGCAGTGTCGGTGCGCGAAAAACATTGGTCCTTCGAGCCGGATGTGAGCGTTCCTACAACAAACACATCAAACACAGCATCCCGGTTGAATCAGTGCCACCACAACGGACGTCCACCCGAGCATCTCTTTTCAAGACGACAGGACTTCGTGACATCACCGGAGTTCAACCTTCCTGGCGTCCTCACTCCGTAAAGGTAGGCTTGTTTAGAGTATCACTGATTCCCGTGTCGCGCTCCCATTACCATCATGTCCATTCAGAAGCCCGACGGTACTCAATCCAGCACTCTACGACGCAGACGCAATCAAATAATCAAACAACTCGCGGAGATCACTAAATTCCTTGACAATAGCGAACAAACCGGTAATCTAGAAAAACACGTCCTCGACTTTTATACAAACTCAGTAGAGAAGGCATGAAAGGATTACGAGTTCCTTCTAGAAGACCTCGAAGATCCTGAATCCGAAGACGACCGCAAGTTTGAAATTCGAGCAAAATATTTTGCAACACATGGCAGAGCAAAACGAATGCGTGAAGCAATTCAACCGCAAGATGTTCCACGTGACCAAGTCACTAATTCACCTGCTCCTACCATATCGGGTCCGATAGCGATAAAGTTACCTGAAATGCGGCTACCCACGTTCGATGGTTCTATTGAAAGGTGGGCGTCATTTTACGATCTGTTCACTTCAATGATTGATCGCAATGAGAGTCTTTCTCCGGTTCAGAAATTACAATACCTGCGTTCGACCCTTACCGGCAAAGCCGCGGCATGCATTCAATCTCACAACACCACAGATGCTAATTATCTTGACGCGATCGCGATATTGAAAGAGAAATTTGACTGCCCGCGACTAGTCTTACTGCGACATTGCAACGCTATTCAGGAGATTCCGAAACTAGCGAAAGACACACCGCAAGCACTGGGAGATTTATTAGACTGTTTGAAGCAACATCTGCGGGCGTTGCAGAATCTCGGAGAACCCGTGACATCCTGGAACACTCTCCTAATTTCAATTGTTCTCGCGAAACTGAATCCCGATATCATCTGGCAATGAGAACTTACACTACCCGATAAAAAAATGCCTTCGTACGAGCATCTGATCGAGTTCCTCCAGAAACGAGCAAATTGCTCACCTGCAGCTTTTGACAGGGTTGCATCCGCGCCCGGGATACGTGTTTCGACCGGACGCCAAACATTGTCATCAGAGAACTCACGAGTACCTAACCGGGGATTTCCGCGCGTTCAAACTTACGTCACCACAAACACATTCCAATGCTCAATCTGTGAAGGGAGCCACAGAATCGGGAACTGCGAAGCGTTTAATGTATTGTCCGTCAATGAGCGAATGAAGGCCGTTGCTGAGGCCGCACTATGTCAAAACTGCCTGGGTAACGGACACGCGTCCAGTGTATGTCGATCGAAGTTTCATTGCCGAATATGCCAACAACGACACCACACTCTCCTACACCGACAAGAACATTCAACACGTGAACGAACTGTCACTCCACCAAGCTCAACACACGATCCGCCCATCCCCACATCACTTCAAGACAAGGCAGCAACCGACGAGAAACCAAGGCCCACATGACTACCATCGCAGAAAATCCCAAGACCCATCCAGACACACACCTTCATAATAAATTCCGACACCAACGAATTATTAGTCACAGCTCAGATTAATGTCGCCGATGTCGATCAGAACATAATACCATGCCGTGCCTTAGTTGACACTTGCTCTACCACCAATTTTATGACAGAAGATCTAGCCAAGAGGCTCCGTTTGCCGCAAGATCGATGCACCATCTCTGTGGGCGCTCTCAATGCGCTGTCGACCATATCTAACCATACCATTAGGGCAAACATTCAATCTAAGGTCAGCAATTATAATCGAACCCTTACATTTTTGATCGTACCAAACATCGCTCCATTAGTACCAGACCAGACAGTCGACCGCACAATGCTCAGAATCCCTCGCAACATCGAGCTCGCCGACTCAACGTTCCATCGACCAGCACCAATCGACATATTACTGGGGGCTGGAACAGCGCTATCGATATTATGCGTAGGGCAAATTGATCTTTCTCAACCAGACGGCCCAGATCTTTTCCTCCAAAAGACAATGCTTGGATGGGTCATCGGAGGCAGTGTGCCAACAGCACAACCAAGGCAGAAGGTCACATGCCATACAACAACGGCATTACAACGCGAGCTAGCACGTTTCTGGGAAATCGAAGAAGGTCCGCAATCTCAGCATCTATCCAAATCAGAATCGACGTGCGAACAACATTTTCAGAATACCGTTACAAGAAACACAGAAGGTAGATATGTTGTCGCACTTCCATTTAACGAAAACAAGGACAAGCTGGGTGAATCCAAGACGCAAGCACTGAAGCGTCTCATCTCATTAGAACGGAAATTCAAACGCGATCCAGACTTCAAACAGCAGTACCAATCAATCATTCAAGAATATCTCGATCATGGCCACATGTCCGAAGTGCAGATATCTCACCAAGGATACTATCTTCCACATCACGGGGTCATCAAAATGTCGAGCGATACAACTAAATTACGCGCAGTCTTCGACGGGTCTGCAATCACAAGCACTGGATTTTCACTTAACGACACCTTACACATTGGACCCAAAATACAGGACGATCTGTTCTACATTTTGCTCCGATTTCGCATCCATCAGTATGTTATTACTGGCGACATCGAGAAGATGTATAGGCAATTTCTCGTGCGCCCAGAAGACAGAAGGTACCAGAGAATCCTCTGGCGTGACACCGACAATTGCGTAAAAACTTATGAACTAAATACGGTTACATTCGGCCTATCAGCCGCCCCATATCTGGCTATCAGATGCCTCCAACAAGTGGCACAAGACGAAGGTCATCGCTTTCCTTCCGCCGCGAAAATCTTCCAGCAGGATTTCTATGTGGATGATGCACTCACCGGCGCGTCCACGATCCAAGATGCCCTCGCGTCACGAAACGAACTTATACAACTCCTTCGCTTATCCGGTCTAAATATCAGGAAATGGGCTTCCAATAACCAAGAATTGTTAAGCGGGTTGTCCGATCAAAATATCAACCAGAAACTTCACCTCGGTGAATCTTCAACAATCAAAACGCTCGGGATCGTTTGGTATTCAGTCGAGGACTCCATTACATACACAGTCAAGCCTCTCACACATGCATCTCGAGTCACCAAACGATTGATCAGTTCTGAAATAGCAAAGGTTTATGACCCGTTGGGTCTCGTAGGCCCAGTCATCATCGTGGCAAAAATCCTCCTCCAGAAAATATGGACTTTGAAAGTTGATTGGGACGAATCGCTACCCATGAGCTTACACACGGAATGGACACGATACTACACGCAACTACCATTGCTCAACAATGTGACATTTAATCGAAAAACCGTAATCACTGCGGCTTCAACCATCCAGTTACATGGATTCTGCGACGCTAGCGAGAAGGCGTACGGAGCCTGTGTATACCTCCGTTCTACAGATGCAGAGGGTCAAACGCAGGTGGAACTCCTAGCAGCCAAATCGAAGGTTGCACCGTTAAAGAGTCAATCTATCCCGCGACTCGAATTGTGTGGAGCCTTATTACTATCATCGCTCATTAATACTATTCATAAAGCATTACACATACACATCGACCGCACGATTTTATGGACAGATTCAACAATAGTTTTGCATTGGCTTAATTCGTCACCTCATACATTAAAAACATTCGTCGCCAACCGGGTGTCCGAGATCCAATCCAAAACAAAGATTGAAGAATGGCGCCACGTTAGCTCAGCTGATAACCCAGCAGATCTCATTTCTCGAGGACAATCAATAGAGGAGTTCCTTCGACCATCCATCTGGTGCAATGGCCCAACTTGGCTTCACCAGGATGAGTCATACTGGCCAAATGGGAAATTAGTACCTGTTCTCGATGACTCGGAGCAACGGGTGGCTGTCTGCTTAGCTATGACCACCATCGACGCAAGTTTACTCGAACGGTTCTCGTCGTGGAGCAGGCTTTTGCGGGTCGTTGCATGGTGCCTACGGTGGAAGCCAGGACGGATGACGAAGGGTACTCTACAGGCAACCGAGCTAGCTCGAGCAAGGACAACCGTTATAAAATTATTGCAACGGTCTTACTTCGCAGACGAATTCCATCTCATACGACAGCATCGGCATCATAAGATCACCGGAAAATTAGCGAGACTACATCCATTCATTGACCAAGACGGGATACTACGAGTCGGAGGTAGACTGAGAAATTCAACGTTGACATTCACGCAAAAACACCCTATTATCCTACCAAAGTCGCACACAACCAACCTCATCATTCAGAACGAACACATAATTCACATGCACGCCGGTACTCAAGCTACATTATATGCAACAAGAAGAGCGTACTGGCCCATAGACGGGCGAAGTCAAGTTTGGAAAACAATTCGGAGTTGCGTCCGCTGTTGTCGAGCCAATCCACCTCATGCCAATTACGTAATGGGTGATTTACCAAAGGCCAGAGTCACAGAATCTCGTCCGTTTACAAATGTAGGAGTGGACTACTGTGGGCCTTTTTTCGTGGGGGGGAAAAAGAACGAACATACAGGAATCAGCGTCGTATAAATGTATACGTAGCCGTTTTTGTATGCCTCGCGGTAAAGGCCGTCCACCTCGAGCTTGTCGGCGACTTGACCAGTGAAGCCTTTGTTGCAGCTTTGGACGATTCATAGCAAGACCAGGTTTTGCAAAAATCTATACTCCGACAACGGTTCCAATTTTATCGGAGCTAATAACGAATTCAAAGAACTTCGAGAATTGTTGCGCTCCGACAATCATTACAACAACGTAGCTTCGTTCCTCGCAGATCGCTCAATTAATTGGCATTTCATTCCACCTCAAGCTCCGCATTTCGGCGGCCTCTGGGAAGCAGCAGTAAAGTCATTTAAGAAACATTTGAAACGCGTTATGGGTGCTGAATTGTTTACCTTCGAAAACTTGAATACCTTAATTATCAACATTGAAGCTATTCTCAATTCCCGTCCTCTGACTCCAATCTCATCCGAACCAAACGATCTTCTTGTTCTTACCCCCGGTCATTTCCTTATCGGTGATGCTCTCACAAGTTTACGCGAACACGAGTTAACAGATGTTCCATCCAATCGGCTATCCGGGTGGCAACGCATTCAACAGCTAAAACAGCATTTTTGGAAGTGTTGGCATCTAGAATATTTGAACGAGCTGACCAGTCGTAGTAAATGGTCCAAGGGGGATCACCAGATCACTGAGAACTCTATAGTCCTCCTCAGGGAAGATCACGTGCCGTCCATGCAATAGCCGTTGGGGCGAGTCATCAAGGTCCATCCAGGCTCCGACGGCATAATTCGCACAGTTACAGTAAAGACTGCTACGAATGTGTTCGATCGGAGCATAAAAAAACTCGTCCCATTGCCAATCCAACCAGATGACGACAACCAAGGACGCAGCAGATCTTCGACAGAAGATGACCAGCCCGGGAATGTTACATTTAGTAATTCATAGATATAAGGCTCTCAGATACACGTACGCCTACGCGAAACATTACATTCATACACGTTACACATCATATATTAGTCATCCACATTGGTCACCACACATCGATTAGACTTTCCTCATTTCACTTTGATCGGTTCCCTCTCAAGGGCGGGGAGGATGTTCCGTTCTGTAGGACCTCCGGTAGGCCGCTTTCGCGAAAGTTTATGGCGTGGACCAGCGAGGATCACAAAGAGACGGAAACCTTTCTTCCATCTGCAGATCATCGGAGCAGGGTCTTCTGTCTCTTTAATGACCGCGACGCGTCGTAGGCACGAAAGGTCCGAAAAAAACAACCCCGTCGTAAATTTGAGAATTTAACGGGTCTTGAGAAAGTTTAGTCCCAACCGTCGCGGGGACGATATCTCAGGCCCCAGGGGACCTCCCGACCACGCAACTACGCAACACCCCCCTCTCCTAGACAAGGCTCGTGTAGGACGATACGAGAGGGTGGTGACGAAAAGCTTAGAGGACACTGATTGGAAAATCGCAATCTTCGAGAAAAACCAATCAGTGCGTCCCGGCGTGGAGGTGGAGGTTTCTTCAGGGATCTCAAACGGGGGTGACCGATATAAAATAACGCGACCAGTCGGGGCGCGGACAGAAAAACGCAGAAAAACATAGTCATCAACAATCATTACCAGCTCTGTTACTTTAAGTGGGCACAGAGCATCGCGAACCACATTGTCAATTAGAATCGGGAATTTACAACCCCCGTAGACCGAACAACGGTCGCGGTGTCGGTGCGCGAAAAACAAGCTGAACCTTCTACTTCGCTTTGATTTGAAGGTAAGTCATGTGTTCCGCATTGATTTGAAGCTAAATCATGTGTTTCGCATGGATTTGAAGTTAACTCGTTTGTTTCGCATGCAGTCGAAGCTATATCAATTGTATCGCAAGTATTTGAAGCTAAATCATTTGTGTCGCATGAATATGAAGCTAAACAATGTGTTTCGCATCGTTTTGAAACTTAATCATGTGTTTCTCTTGGATTTGAAACTAACTCGTTTGTTTGGCATGCAGTTGATGCTAAATCAATTATATCACTAGCATTTGAATTTAAACCATTTCTTTCGCAAGAATATGAAGCTAAAACATGTGTTTCGCATTGATTTGAAGCTAAATCATGTGTTTCGCTTGGATTTGAAGCTAACTCGTTTGTTTCGCATGCATTTCAAGCTATATCATTTTTATCGCAAGTATTTGAAGCTAAACCATTTGATTTGCTTGGATTTGATGCCAACTCGTTTGCTTCGCCTGCACTTGAAGCTATATCATTTATATCGCAAGAATGTGAAGCTAAATCATTTGCTTCGCATGGATTTGAAGCGAAGCCTTCTACTTCGCATTGATTTGAATCTAAATCATGTGTTTCGCTTGCATTTTTAGCTAACTCGTTCGTTTTTCCTTCATTTGAAGCTATATCATTAAATCGCTAGTATGTGAAGCTAAATCATTTGTGTCGCATGTATTTGAAGCTACGCCTCCTACTTCGCATTGATTTGAATCTAGATCATGTGTTTCGCATACATTTGAAGCTAACTCGTTTGTTTCGCATGCAGTTGAAGGTAAATCATGTATACCACAAGTATTTGAAGCTAAACCATTTGTTTCGCATTGATTTGAAGCTAAGACTTCAACTTCGCATTGATTTGAAGCTAAATTATTTGGTTCCCTTGGATTTGAAGCTAACGCGATTGTTTCGCATGCAGTTGAAGCTAGATCATGTTTATCATAAATATCTGAAGCTGAACCATCTGTTTCTCAAGATTATGAAGCTAAACCATGTGTTTCTCATGGACTTGAAGCTAAATCATGTGTTTCGCATGGATTTGAAGCAAACTCGTTTGTTTCGCCTGCATTTGAAGCTATAACATTTAATCGCAAGCATGTAAAGCTAAATCATTTGTTTCGCATGAATTTGAAGCTGAGCCTTCTACTTCACATTGATTTGAAACTAAATCATAAATTCGCATGGATTTGAAGCTATACCTTCTATATCGCATTCATTTGAAATTAGTCATGTTTTTTGCATGGATTTGTAGCTAACTCGTTTGTTTCGCCTGCAGATGAAGCTATATCACTTATATCGCAAGTATCTGAAGCTAAATCATTTGTGTCGCATGGATTTGATGCTAAACCTTCTACATAGCAGTGATTTGAAGCTTAATCATGTGTTTTGCATGGATTTTAAGCTAACTCGTTTATTTAGCCTGCATTTGAAGCTATATCACTTATATCGCAAGTATCTGATGCTAAATCATTTGTTTCGCATGGATTTGAAGCTAAACCTTCCACATCGCATTGATTTGCAGATAAATCATGTGTTTCGCATGGATTTGAAGCTATAGCTTCTATATCGCAAGTATTTGAAGCTAAATCATTTGTGTCGCATGTATTTTCAGCTAAGCCTTCTACTTCGCATTGATTTGAAACTAAGTCATGTGTTTCGCTTGGATTTGAAGCTAACTCGTTTGCTTCCCCTGCATTTGAAGCTTTATAAATTATATCGCAAGTATTTGAAGCTAAATCATTTGTGTCGCATGTATTTGAAGCCACGCCTTCTACTTCGCATTGATTAGAAGCTAAATCATGTGTTTCGCATGGAATTGAAGCTAACTCGTTTGCTTCGCCTGCATTTGAAGCTATATCTATTATATCGCAAGTATTGGAATCTAAATCACTTGTCTCGCACGGATTTGAAGCTAACTCGTTTGTTTCGCTTGCAGTTGTAGCTAAATAATGTATATCACAAGTATTTGTAACAAAACCATTTGTTTCGCACGGATCTGTAGCTAACTCGTTTGTTTTGTGTGCATTTCAAGCTAACTCACTTATACCGCAGGTATTTGAAGCTAAATCATGTGTTTCCCTTGGATTTGAAGCTAACTAGTTTATATTGAATGCAGTTGAAGCTAAATCATGTATATCACAAGCATCTGATGCTAAACCATTTGTTTCGCAAGAATATGAAGCTAAACCATGTGTTTCGCTTGGATTTGAAGCTAACTCGGTGGTTCGCCTGCATTTGATGCTATATCAATTATATCGCAAGTATTTGAAGCTAAATCATTTGTGTCGCATAGCTTTGAAGATAACTCGTTTGTTTCGCATGCATTTGGAGCTAAATCATGTTTATCACAAGTATCTGAATCTGAACCATTTGTTTCGCTAGAATTTGAAGCTAAACCATTTGTTTCGCATTGATTTTAAGCTAAGCCTTCAACATCGCATTGATTTGAAGCTAAATTATTTGGTTCCCTTGGATTTGAAGCTATCGCGATTGTTTCGCATGCAGTTGAAGCTAAATCATGTTTATCATAAATATCTGAAGCTAAACCATCTGTTTCTCAAGATTATGAAGCTAAACCATGTGTTTCTCATGGACTTGAAGCTAAATCATGTGTTTCGCATGGATTTTAAGCAAACTCGTTTGTTTCGCCTGCATTTGAAGCTATATCATTTAATCGCAAGCATGTAAAGCTAAATCATTTGTTTCGCATGAATTTGAAGCTAAGCCTTCTACTTTGCATTGATTTGAAGCTAAATCATGTGTTTGGCTTGGATTTGAAGCTAACTTGTTTGTTTCGCATGCAGTTGGATCCAAATCATTTATATCACAAGTATTTGAAGCTAAACCATTTGATTCGCATGGATTTGAAGCTAAGACTTCTACTTTGCATTGAATTGAAGCTAACGCGTGTGTATCGCTTGGATTTGAAGCTAATTCGTTTGTTTCGCCTGCATTTGAAGCTGTATCATTTATATCGCAAGTATGTGGAGCTAAATCATTTGTTTCGCATGGATTTGAAGCTATGCCTTCTACTTCACATTGATTTGAAACTAAACCATAAATTCGCTTGGATTTGAAGCTAACTCTTTTTTGCGTCTGCATTTGAAGCTGTATCAATTATATCGCAGGTATTCGAAGCTAAATCATTTGTGTCGCATGGCTTTCAAGCTAATCCTTCTACTTCGCTTTGATTTGCAGCCAAATCATGTGTTTTGCATGAATTTGAAGCTAAACCTTCTACTTCGCATTGATTTGGAACTAAATCATGTGTTTCGCTTGGATTTGAAGCTAACTCGTTTGTTTCGCATGCATTTGAAGCTGTATCAATTGTATCGCAAGTATGTGAAGCTAAATCATTTGTGTCGCATGGCTTTGAGGATAAGCCTCCTACTTCTCATTGATTTGAAACTAAACCATGTGTTTCGCTTGGATTTGAAGCTAACTCGTTTGTTTCGCCTGCATTTGAAGCTATATCATTTATATCGCAAGTATATGAAGCTGAATCATTTGCGTTGCATGGCTTTGAAGTTAACGCGTTTGTTTCGCCTGCATTGAAGCTATATCACTTCTATCGCAAGTATTTCAAGCTAAATCATTTGTGTCGCATGGCTTTGAGGATAAGCCTCCTACTTCGCATTGATTTGAAACTAAACCATGTGTTTCGCTTGGATTTGAAGCTAACTCGTTTGTATCGCCTGCATTTGAAGCTATATCATTTATATCGCAAGTATATGAAGCTAAATCATTTGTGTCGCATGGATTTGAAGCTAAGCCTTTACTTCGCATTGATTTGAAGCTAAATCATGTGTTTCGCACAGATTTGAAGCTAACTCGTTTGTTTCGCCTGCATTTGATGCTATATCAATTATATCGCAAGTATTTGAAGCTAAATCATTTGTGTCGCATGGCTTTGAGAATAAGCCTTCTACTTCGCATTAATTTGAAGGAAAATCATGTGTTTCGCTTGGATTTGAAGCTAAACCTTCTACTTCGCATTGATTTGGAACTAAATCATGTGTTTCGCTTGGATTTGAAGCTAACTCGTTTGTTTCGCATGCATTTGAAGCTATATCAATTGTATCGCAAGTATTTGAAGCTAAATCTTTTGTGTCGCATGGCTTTGAGGATAAGCCTCCTACTTCGCATTGATTTGAAACTAAACCATGTGTTTCGCTTGGATTTGAAGCTAACTCGTTTGTTTCGCCTGCATTTGAAGCTATATCATTTATATCGCAAGTATATGAAGCTAAATCATTTGTGTTGCATGGCTTTGAAGCTAATTCGTTTGTTTCGCCTGCATTGAAGCTATATCACTTCTATCGCAAGTATTTGAAGCTAAATCATTTGTGTCGCATGGATTTGAAGCTAAGCCTTCTACTTCGCATTGATTTGAAACTAAATCATCTGTTTTGCTTGGATTTGAATCTAACTCGTTTGTTTCGCTTGCATTTGAAGCTAAGCCTTGTACTTCGCATTGATTTGGAACTAAATCATGTGTTTCGCTTGGATTTGAAGCTAACTCGTTTGTTTCGCATGCATTTGAAGCTATATCAATTGTATCGCAAGTATTTGAAGCTAAACCATTTGTGTCGCATGGCTTTGAAGCTAAGCCTCCTACTTCGCATTGATTTGAAGCTAAATCATGTGTTTCGCACAGATTTGAAGCTAACTGGTTTGTTTCGCCGGCATTTGATGCTATATCAATTATATCGCAAGTATTTGAAGCTAAATCATTTGTGTCGCATGGCTTTGAGAATAAGCCTTCTACTTCGCATTATTTTGAAGGAAAATCATGTGTTTCGCTTGGATTTGAAGCTAAACCTTCTACTTCGCATTGATTTGGAACTAAATCATGTGTTTCGCTTGGATTTGAAGCTAACTCGTTTGTTTCGCATGCATTTGAAGCTGTATCAATTGTATCGCAAGTATGTGAAGCTAAATCATTTGTGTCGCATGGCTTTGAGGATAAGCCTCCTACTTCTCATTGATTTGAAACTAAACCATGTGTTTCGCTTGGATTTGAAGCTAACTCGTTTGTTTCGCCTGCATTTGAAGCTATATCATTTATATCGCAAGTATATGAAGCTGAATCATTTGCGTTGCATGGCTTTGAAGTTAACGCGTTTGTTTCGCCTGCATTGAAGCTATATCACTTCTATCGCAAGTATTTCAAGCTAAATCATTTGTGTCGCATGGCTTTGAGGATAAGCCTCCTACTTCGCATTGATTTGAAACTAAACCATGTGTTTCGCTTGGATTTGAAGCTAACTCGTTTGTATCGCCTGCATTTGAAGCTATATCATTTATATCGCAAGTATATGAAGCTAAATCATTTGTGTTGCATGGCTTTGAACCTAACTCGTTTGTTTCGCCTGCATTGAAGCTATATCACTTCTATCGCAAGTATTTGAAGCTAAATCATTTGTGTCGCATGGATTTGAAGCTAAGCCTTTACTTCGCATTGATTTGGAACTAAATCATGTGTTTCGCTGGGATTTGAAGCTAACTCGTTTGTTTCGCATGCATTTGAAGCTATATCAATTGTATCGCAAGTATTTGAGGCTAAATCATTTGTGTCGCATGGCTTTGAGGATAAGCCTTCTACTTCGCATTAATTTGAAGTTAAATCACGTGCTTCGCTTGGATTTGAAGCTAACTCGTTTGTTTCGCCTGCATTTGAAGCTATATCATGCATATCACAAGTATTTAAGACTAAATCATTTGATTCTCATAGATTTGATGCTAAGCTTTCTACTTCGCATTCATTTGAAGCTAAATCATGTGTTTCGCTTGGATTTGATGCTATCTCGTGTGTTTCTTATGCAGTTGAATTTAAATCATGTATATCGCAAATATTTGAAGCTAAACCATTTGTTTCGCATTGATTTGAAGCTAAGTCTTCAACTTTGCATTGATTTGAAGCTAAATCATTTGTTTCTCTTGGATTTGAAGTTAACGCGATTGTTTCGCATGCAGTTGAAGCTAAATCATGTTCATCACAACTATCTGAAGCTAAACCATTTGTTTCGCAAGAATATGAAGCTAAACCATGTGTTTCTCATGGATTTGAAGCTAAATCATGTTTCTCGCGTGCATTTGAAGCCAACTCGTTTGCTTCGCCTGCACTTGAAGCTATATCATTTATATCGCAAGAATGTGAAGCTAAATCATTTGCTTCGCATGGATTTGAAGCGAAGCCTTCTACTTCGCATTGATTTGAAACTAAATCATAAATTCGCTTGGATTTGAAGCTATACCTTCTATATCGCATTCATTTGAAATTAGTCATGTTTTTTGCATGGATTTGTAGCTAACTCGTTTGTTTCGCCTGCAGATGAAGCTATATCACTTATATCGCAAGTATCTGAAGCTAAATCATTTGTGTCGCATGGATTTGATGCTAAACCTTCTACATAGCATTCATTTGAAGCTTAATCATGTGTTTTGCATGGATTTTAAGCTAACTCGTTTATTTAGCCTGCATTTGAAGCTATATCACTTATATCGCAAGTATCTGATGCTAAATCATTTGTTTCGCATGGATTTGAAGCTAAACCTTCTACATCGCATTGATTTGCAGATAAATCATGTGTTTCGCATGGATTTGAAGCTATAGCTTCTATATCGCAAGTATTTGAAGCTAAATCATTTGTGTCGCATGTATTTTCAGCTAAGCCTTCTACTTCGCATTGATTTGAAACTAAGTCATGTGTTTCGCTTGGATTTGAAGCTAACTCGTTTGCTTCCCCTGCATTTGAAGCTTTATAAATTATATCGCAAGTATTTGAAGCTAAATCATTTGTGTCGCATGTATTTGAGGCCACGCCTTCTACTTCGCATTGATTAGAAGCTAAATCATGTGTTTCGCATGGACTTGAAGCTAACTCGTTTGCTTCGCCTGCATTTGAAGCTATATCTATTATATCGCAAGTATTGGAATCTAAATCACTTGTCTCGCACGGATTTGAAGCTAACTCGTTTGTTTCGCTTGCAGTTGTAGCTAAATAATGTATATCACAAGTATTTGTAACAAAACCATTTGTTTCGCACGGATCTGTAGCTAACTCGTTTGTTTTGTGTGCATTTCAAGCTAACTCACTTATACCGCAGGTATTTGAAGCTAAATCATGTGTTTCCCTTGGATTTGAAGCTAACTAGTTTATATTGAATGCAATTGAAGCTAAATCATGTTTATCACAAGTATCTGATGCTAAACCATTTGTTTCGCAAGAATATGAAGCTAAACCATGTGTTTCGCATGGATTTGATGCTAACTCGTCTGTTTCGCCTGCTTTTGGTGCTATATCACTTATATCGCAATTATCTGAAGCTAAAGCATTTGTTTCTCATGTATTTGTAGCTAAGCCTTCTACTTCGCATTGATTTGGAGCTACAACATTTGTTTCGCATGGATTTGAATCTAACTCGTTTGTTTCGCATGCAGTTGAATCTAAATCATGTTCATCACAAGTATCTGAAACTAAACCATTGGTTCCGCATGGATTTGGAGCTATGCCTTCTACTTCGCATTGATTTGTAGCTAAATAATTTGTTTCGCATGGATTTAAAGCTAACTCGTTTGTTTCGCATGCAGTTGAAGCTAAATCATGTTTATCACAAGTATCTGAAACTAAACCATATGTTTCGCAAGAATATGAAGCTAAACCATGTGTTTCCCATGAATTTGAAGCTAAATCATGTGTTTTGCATGGATTTATAGTTAACTCGATTGTTTCCTCTGCATTTGAAGCTACATCACTTATATCGCAAGTATTTGAAGCTAAATCATTTGTGTCGCATGGCTTTGAAGCTAATCCTTCTACTTCGCTTTGATTTGCAGCCAAATCATGTGTTTTGCATGAATTTGAAGCAAAACCTTCTACATCGCCTTGATTTGAAGCTAAATCATGTATTTCGCATGGATTTGAAGCTAATTCGTTTGTTCCGCATGCAGTCGAAGTTAAATCATGAATATCACAAGTATTTGAAGATAACCCATTTGTTTCGCAAGAATATGAAGCTAAACAATGTGTTTCGCATCGACTTGAAGCTAAATCATGTGTTTCTCTTGGATTTGAAACTATCTCGTTTGTTTGGCATGCAGTTGATGCTAAATCAAGTATATCACAAACATTTGAATTTAAACCATTTGTTTCGCAAGAATATGAATCTAAACCATGTGTTTCGCATTGATTTGAAGCTCAATCATGTGTTTCGCATGGATTTGAAGTTAACTCGGTTGTTTCGCCTGCATTTGAAGCTACTTCATTTATACCGCAAGTATTTGAAGCTAAATCATTCGTATCGCATGGATTTGAAGCTAAGCCTTCTACTTCGCATTGATTTGAAGCTAAATCATGTGTTTCTCTTGCATTTTAAACTAACTCGTTTGTTTCGGATGCAGTTGAAGCTAAATCATGTTTATCACAAGTATCTGAAGCTAAACCACTTGTTTCGCAAGAATATGAAGCTAAACCATGTGCATCGCATTGATTTGAAGCTAAATCATGTGTTCCGCATGGATTTGAAGCTAACTCGTTTGTTTTGCCTGGATTTGAATGTATATCATTTATATCGCAAGTATGTGAAGCTAAATCATTTGTTTCGCATGGATTTGGAGCTATGCCTACTACTTCGCATTGATTTGAAACTAAATCATATGTTTCGCTTGGATTTGAAGCTAACTCGTTTGTATCGCCTGCATTTGAAGCTATATCGTTTATATCGCAAGTATGTGAAGCTAAATCATTTGTTTCGCATGGATTTCGAGCTATGCTGACTACTTCGCATTGATTTGAAACTAAATCATGCGTTTCGCTTGGATTTGAAGTTAACTCGTTTGTTTCGCCTGCATTAGAGGCTAAATCATGTTAACACAAGTATCTGAATCACAACCATTTGATTCGCAAGAATATGAACTACACCATGTGATTCGCATGAATTTGAAGCTAAATCATGTGTTTCGCAAAGATTTGAAGCTAACTCGTTTGTTTCGCCTGCATTTGAAGCTATATCAATTATATCGCAAGTATTTGAAGCTAAATCATTTGTGTCGCATAGCTTTGAAGCTAACTCGTTTGTTTCGCCTGCATTTGAAGCTATATCTCTTCTATCGCAAGTATTTGAAGCTAAATCATTTGTGTCGCATGGATTTGAAGCTAAACCTTCTACTTCGCATTGATTTGAAACTTAATCATGTGTTTCGCTTGGATTTGAAGCTAACGCGATTGTTTCGCCTGCGTTTGAAGCTATATCAGTTATATCGCAAGTATTTGAAGCTAAATCATTTGTGTCGCATGGCTTTGAAGCTAAGCCTTCTACTTCGGATTGATTTGAAGCTAAATCATGTTTTTCGCATGGATTTGAAGCTAAATCATGTGTTTCGCACAGATTTGAAGCTAACTCGTTTGTTTCGCCTGCAGTTGAAGCTATATCATTTATATCGCAAGTATTTGAAGCTAAATCATTTGTGTCGCATAGCTTTGAAGCTAACTCGTTTGTTTCGTCTGCATTTGAAGCTATATCATTTATATCGCAAGTATATGAAGCTAAATCATTTGTGTTGCATGGCTTTGAAGCTAACTCGTTTGGTTCGCCTGCATTGAAGCTATATCACTTCTATCGCAAGTATTTGAAGCTAAATCGTTTGTGTCGCATGGATTTGAAGCTAAGCCTTCTACTTCGCATTGATTTGAAACTAAATCATCTGTTTTGGTTGGATTTGAATCTAACTCGTTTGTTTCACTTGCATTTGAAGCTAAGCCTTCTACTTCGCATTGATTTGGAACTAAATCATGTGTTTCGCTTGGATTTGAAGCTAACTCGTTTGTTTCGCATGCATTTGAAGCTATATCAATTGTATCGCAAGTATTTGAAGCTATACCATTTGTGTCGCATGGCTTTGAAGCTAAGCCTCCTACTTCTCATTGATTTGAAACTAAACCATGTGTTTCGCTTGGATTTGAAGCTAACTCGTTTGTTTCGCCTGCATTTGAAGCTATATCATTTATATCGCAAGTATATGAAGCTGAATCATTTGTGTTGCATGGCTTTGAAGTTAACTCGTTTGTTTCGCCTGCATTGAAGCTATATCACTTCTATCGCAAGTATTTGAAGCTAAATCATTTGTGTCGCATGGATTTGAAGCTAAGCCTTTATTTCGCATTGATTTGGAACTAAATCATGTGTTTCGCTGTGATTTGAAGCTAACTCGTTTGTTTCGCATGCATTTGAAGCTATATCAATTGTATCGCAAGTATTTGAAGCTAAATCAATTGTGTCGCATGGCTTTGAGGATAAGCCTTCTACTTCGCATTAATTTGAAGGTAAATCACGTGCTTCGCTTGGATTTGAAGCTAACTCGTTTGTTTCGCCTGCATTTGAAGCTATATCATTTATATCGCAAGTATGTGAAACTAAATCATTTGTTTCGCATGGATTTGAAGCTAAGCCTTCTGCTTCGCATTGATTTGAAATTAAATCATGTGTTTCGCATGGATTTGAAGCTAAGCCTTCTACTTCACATTGATTTGAAACTAAATCATGTGGTTCGCATGGATTTGAAGCTAAATCATGTGTTTCGCACAGATTTGAAGCTAACTCGTTTATTTCGCCTGCATTTGAAGCTATATCAGTTATATCGCAAGTATTTGAAGCTAAATCATTTGTGTCGCATGGCTTTGAGGATAAGCCTCCTACTTCGCATTGATTTGAAACTAAACCATGTGTTTCGCTTAGATTTGAAGCTAACTCGTTTGTTTCGCCTGCATTGAAGCTATATCACTTCTATCGCAAGTATTTGAAGCTAAATCATTTGTGTCGCATGGATTTGAAGCTAAACCTTCTACTTCGCATTGATTTGGTACTAAATCATGTGTTTCGCTTGGATTTGAAGCTAACTCGTTTGTATTCGCCTCCATTTGAAGCTACATCATCTATATTCGGAAGTATTTGAAGCCAAATCAGGTATTTCGCATTGATTTGAAGCTAAGCTTTCTCCTTCGCATTGATTTGAAGCGAAATCATGTGTTTCGCATGGATTTGTAGCCAACTCGCTTGTTTCTCCTGCATTTGGAGCTATATCACTTATATCGCAAGTATCTGATGCTAAATCATTTGTTTCTCACGTATTTGAAGCTAAACCTTCTACATCGCATTGATTTGCAGTTAAATAATGTGTTTCGTATGAATATTAAGCTAACTCGTTTGTTTCTCCTGCATTAGAAGCTATATCACTTATATCGCAAGTATCTGAACCTAAATCATTTGTTTCTCATGGATTTGAAGCTAAGCCTTCTACTTCGCATTGATTTGAAGCTAAATCATGTGTATAGCGTGGATTTGAAGCTAACTCGTTTGTTTCGCCTGCATTGAAGCTATATCACTTCTATCGCAAGTATTTGAATCTAAATCATTTGTGTCGCATGGCTTTGAGGATAAGCCTCCTACTTCGCATTGATTTGAAACTAAACCATGTGTTTCGCTTGGATTTGAAGCTAACTCGTTTGTTTCGCCTGCATTGAAGCTATATCACTTCTATCGCAAGTATTTGAAGCTAAATCATTTGTGTCGCATGGATTTGAAGCTAAACCTTCTACTTCGCATTGATTTGGTACTACATCATGTGTTTCGCTTGGATTTGAAGCTAACTCGTTTGTTTCGCCTGCATTTGAAGCTAAATCAATTATATCGCAAGTATTTGAAGCTGAATCATTTGTGTCGCATGGCTTTGAGGATAAGCCTTCTACTTCGCATTAATTTGAAGGTAAATCATGTGTTTCGCTTGGATTTGAAGCTAAGCCTTCTACTTCGCATTGATTTGGAACTAAATCATGTGTTTCGCTTGGATTTGAAGCTAACTCGTTTGTTTCGCATGCATTTGAAGCTATATCATTTATATCGCAAGTATTTGAAGCTAAATCATTTGTGTCGCATGGCTTTGAGGATAAGCCTTCTACTTCGCATTAATTTGAAGGTAAATCACGTGCTTCGCTTGGATTTGAAGCGAACTCGTTTGTTTCGCCTGCATTTGAAGCTATATCATTTATATCGCAAGTATGTGAAACTAAATCATTTGTTTCGCATGGAGTTGAAGCTAAGCCTTCTGCTTCGCATTGATTTGAAACTAAATCATGTGTTTCGCATGGATTTGAAGCTAAGCCTTCTACTTCACATTGATTTGAAACTAAATCATGTGGTTCGCATGGATTTGAAGCTAAATCATGTGTTTCGCAAAGATTTGAAGCTAACTCGTTTGTTTCGCCTGCATTTGAAGCTATATCATTTATATCGCAAGTATGTGAAACTAAATCATTTGTTTCGCATGGCTTTGAAGCTAAGCCTCCTACTTCGCATTGATTTGAAGCTAAATCATGTGTTTCGCACAGATTTGAAGCTAACTCGTTTGTATCGCCTGCATTTGATGCTATATCAATTATATCGCAAGTATTTGAAGCTAAATCATTTGTGTCGCATGGCTTTGAGAATAAGCCTTCTACTTCGCATTAATTTGAAGGAAAATCATGTGTTTCGCTTGGATTTGAAGCTAAACCTTCTACTTCGCATTGATTTGGAACTAAATCATGTGTTTCGCTTGGATTTGAAGCTAACTCGTTTGTTTCGCATGCATTTGAAGCTATATCAATTGTATCGCAAGTATTTGAAGCTAAATCATTTGTGTCGCATGGCTTTGAGGATAAGCCTCCTACTTCGCATTGATTTGAAACTAAACCATGTGTTTCGTTTGGATTTGAAGCTAACTCGTTTGTTTCGCCTGCATTTGAAGCTATATCATTTATATCGCAAGTATATGAAGCTAAATCATTTGTGTTGCATGGCTTTGAAGCTAACTCGTTTGTTTCGCCTGCATTGAAGCTATATCACTTCTATCGCAAGTATTTGAAGCTAAATCATTTGTGTCGCATGGATTTGAAGCTAAGCCTTCTACTTCGCATTGATTTGAAACTAAATCATCTGTTTTGCTTGGATTTGTATCTAACTCGTTTGTTTCGCTTGCATTTGAAGCTAAGCCTTCTACTTCGCATTGATTTGGAACTAAATCATGTGTTTCGCTTGGATTTGAAGCTAACTCGTTTGTTTCGCATGCATTTGAAGCTATATCAATTGTATCGCAAGTATTTGAAGCTATACCATTTGTGTCGCATGGCTTTGAAGCTAAGCCTCCTACTTCGCATTGATTTGAAGCTAAATCATGTGTTTCGCACAGATTTGAAGCTAACTCGTTTGTTTCGCCTGCATTTGATGCTATATCAATTATATCGCAAGTATTTGAAGCTAAATCATTTGTGTCGCATGGCTTTGAGAATAAGCCTTCTACTTCGCATTAATTTGAAGGAAAATCATGTGTTTCGCTTGGATTTGAA
Source organism: Megalopta genalis (assembly GCF_051020955.1). Lineage (NCBI taxonomy): Eukaryota > Metazoa > Arthropoda > Insecta > Hymenoptera > Halictidae > Megalopta > Megalopta genalis. Next base: position 39,000 of record NW_027477551.1, on the reverse strand, counting down.
GCTAAACCTTCTACTTCGCATTGATTTGGAACTAAATCATGTGTTTCGCTTGGATTTGAAGCTAACTCGTTTGTTTCGCATGCATTTGAAGCTGTATCAATTGTATCGCAAGTATCTGATGCTAAATCATTTGTTTCGCATGGATTTGAAGCAGAATCTTCCACATCGCATTGATTTGCAGCAAAATCATATGTTTCGCATGGATTTGGAGCTAGACCTTTTATATCGCATTGATTTGATGTTAGTCATGTTTTTTGCATGGATTTGTAGCTCACTCGTTTGTTTCGCCTGCAGTTGACACTATATCAATTATATCGCAAGTATTTGAATCTAAATCATTGGTTCCGCATTGATTTGAAGCTAAGCCTTCTACTTCGCATTGATTTGAATCTAAATCATGTGTTTCGCATGGATTTGAAGCAAAGCCTTCTACTTCGACTTGATTTGAAACTAAATCATGTGTTTCGCTTGGATTTGAAGCTAACTCGTTTGTTTCGCCTGCATTTGAAGCTTTATCAATTATATCGCAAGTATTTGAAACTAAATCATTTGTGTCGCATGGTTATAAAGCTACGCCTTCTACTTCGCATTGATTTGAAGCTACATCATGCGTTTCGCATGGATTTGAATCTAACTCGTTTATTTCGCATTGATTTGATGCTAAGCCTTCAACTTCGGATTGATTCGAAGCTAAATCGTTTGTTTCCCTTGCATATGAAGCTAACGCGATTGTTTCGCATGCGGTTGAAGTTAAATCATGTTTATCACAAGTATATGAAGCTAAACCATTTGTTTCGCAAGAATATGAAGATAAACCACGTGTTTCGCTTGGATTTGTAGCAAAATTATGTGTTTCGCATGGATTTGAAACTAATTCGTTTGTTTCGCCTGCATTTGAAGCTAAATCATGTTTATCACAAGTATTTGAATCTAAACCATTTGTTTCGCAAGAATATGAAGCTAAACCATGTGTTTGGCTTGGATTTGAAGCTAAATCATGTGTATCGCTTGGATTTGAAGCTAACTCGTTTGTTTCTCCTTGCATTTGAAGCTATATCATTTATATCGCAAGTATGTGAAGCTAAATCATGTGTTTCGCATGGATTTGAAGCTAAGCGTTCTACTTCACATTGATTTGAAACTAAATCACGTGTTTCGCATGGATTTGAAGCAGAATCTTCCACATCGCATTGATTTGAAGCTAAATCATGTGTTCCGCATGGATTTGAATCTAACTCGTTTCTTTCGCCTGCATTTGAAGCTATATCAATTATACCGCAAGTATTTGAAGCTAAATCGTTTTTGTCGCGTGGATTTGAAGCTACGCCTTCTACTTCGCATTGATTTGAAGCTAAATCATGCGTTTCGCATGCATTTGTAGATAACTCGCTTGTTTTGCCTGCATCTGAAACAATATCTCTTGTATCGCAAGTATCTGAAGCTAAATCATTTGTTTCTCATGTATTTGAAGCTAAGCCTTCTACTTCGCATTGATTTGAAGATAAATCATGTGTTGCTCATGGATTTGGGGCTAACTCGTTTGTTTCGCCTGCTTTGGATCTATATCACTTATATTCGCAAGTATTTGAATCTAAATCTTTCGTTTTGAACCTAAATAATGTGTTTCGCATAGATTTCAAGATAACTCGTTCTTTACGCCTGCACTTGATGCTATATCACTTACATCGCCAGTATCTGAAGATAAATCGTTTGTTTCGCATGAATTTGAAGCTATGACATCAAATGCGAATTGATTTGAAACTAAATCATGTGTTTCGCATGGACTAGACGATAACTCGTTTGTTTCGCCTGCATTTGAAGCTATATCACATATATTACAAGTATTTGAAACTAAGTCATTTGTTTCCCACGGATTTGAAGCTAAGCGTTCTACTTCACATTGATTTGAAGCTAAATCATCTGCTTGGCTTGGATTTGAAGTTAACACGTTTGTTTCACATACAGTTGAACCTAAATCATGTATATCACAAGTATTTAAAGTTGACCATTTTGTTTCGCAAGAATATTAATCTAAGCCATTTGTTTCGCAAGAATATGAAGCTAAACCATGTGTTTCGCATGAGTTTGAATCTAACTCGTTTGTTTCGCCTCCATTTGAAGCTACATCATTTATATTCGCAAGTATTTGAAGCCAAATCAGTTGTTTCGCATTGATTTGAAGCTAAACCTTCTACTTCGCATTAATTTGAAGGTAAATCATGTGTTTCGCTTGGATTTGATGGTAACTCGTTTGTTTCGCCTGCATTTGAAGCTAAATCATGTTTATCACAAGTATCTGAATCTAAACCAATTGTTTCGCAAGAATATGAATTAAACCATGTGTTTCGCATGAATTTGAAGCTGAATCATGTGATTCGCGCAGATTTGAAGTTAACTCGTTTGTTTCGCCTGCATTTGAAGCTATATCAATTATATCGCAAGTATTTGAAGCTAAATCATTTGTGTCGCATGGCTTTGAAGATAAGCCTTCTACTTTGCATTAATTTGAAGGTAAATCATGTGTTTCGCTTGAATTTGAAGGTAACTCGTTTGTTTCGCCTGCATTTGAAGCTATATCATTTATATCGCAAGTATTTGAAGCTGAATCATTCGTGTCGCATGGCTTTGGCGATAAGCCTTCTACTTCGCATTAATTTGAAGGTAAATCATGTGTTTCGCTTGGATTTGAAGGTAACTCGTTTGTTTAGCCTGCATTTGAAGCTATATCATTTATATCGCAAGTATGTGAAGCTAAATCATTTGTTTCGCATGGCTTTGAAGCTAACTCGTTTGTTTTGCCTGCATTGCAGCTATATCACTTCTATCGCAAGTATTTGAAGGTAAATCATTTGTGTCGCATGGATTTGAAGCTAAACCTTCTACTTCGCATTGATTTGAAACTAAATCGTGTGTTTCGCTTGGATTTGTAGCTAACTCGTTTGTTTCGCCTGCATTTGAAGCTTTATCAATTATATCGCAAGTATTTGAAGCTAAATCATTTGTGTCGCATGGTTTTAAAGCTACGCCATCTACTTCTCATTGATTTGAAGCTAAATCATGTGTTCCGCATGGCTTTGAAGCTAACTCGTTTGTTTCGCCTGCATTGCAGCCATATCACTTCTATCGCAAGTATTAGAAGCTAAATCATTTGTGTCGCATGGATTTGAAGCTAAGCCTTCTACTTCGCATTGATTTGAAACAAAATCATGTGTTTCGCGTGGATTTGAAGCTAACTCGTTTGTTTCGCCTGCATTTGAAGCTTTATCAATTATATCGCAAGTATTTGAAGCTAAATCATTTGAGTCGCATGGTTTTGAAGCTACGCCTTCTACTTCGCATTGATTTGAAGCTACATCATGCGTTTCGCATGGATTTGAATCTAACTCGTTTATTTCGCATTGATTTGATGCTAAGCCTTCAACTTCGGATTGATTCGAAGCTAAATCGTTTGTTTCCCTTGCATATGAAGCTAACGCGATTGTTTCGCATGCGGTTGAAGTTAAATCATGTTTATCACAAGTATATGAAGCTAAACCATTTGTTTCGCAAGAATATGAAGATAAACCACGTGTTTCGCTTGGATTTGTAGCAAAATCATGTGTTTCGCATGGATTTGAAACTAATTCGTTTGTTTCGCCTGCATTTGAAGCTAAATCATGTTTATCACAAGTATTTGAATCTAAACCATTTGTTTCGCAAGAATATGAAGCTAAACCGTGTGTTTGGCTTGGATTTGAAGCTAAATCATGTGTATCGCTTGGATTTGAAGCTAACTCGTTTGTTTCTCCTTGCATTTGAAGCTATATCATTTATATCGCAAGTATGTGAAGCTAAATCATGTGTTTCGCATGGATTTGAAGCTAAGCGTTCTACTTCACATTGATTTGAAACTAAATCACGTGTTTCGCATGGATTTGAAGCAGAATCTTCCACATCGCATTGATTTGAAGCTAAATCATGTGTTCCGCATGGATTTGAATCTAACTCGTTTCTTTCGCCTGCATTTGAAGCTATATCAATTATACCGCAAGTATTTGAAGCTAAATCGTTTTTGTCGCGTGGATTTGAAGCTACGCCTTCTACTTCGCATTGATTTGAAGCTAAATCATGCGTTTCGCATGCATTTGTAGATAACTCGCTTGTTTTGCCTGCATCTGAAACAATATCTCTTGTATCGCAAGTATCTGAAGCTAAATCATTTGTTTCTCATGTATTTGAAGCTAAGCCTTCTACTTCGCATTGATTTGAAGATAAATCATGTGTTGCTCATGGATTTGGGGCTAACTCGTTTGTTTCGCCTGCTTTGGATCTATATCACTTATATTCGCAAGTATTTGAATCTAAATCTTTCGTTTTGAACCTAAATAATGTGTTTCGCATAGATTTCAAGATAACTCGTTCTTTACGCCTGCACTTGATGCTATATCACTTACATCGCCAGTATCTGAAGATAAATCGTTTGTTTCGCATGAATTTGAAGCTATGACATCAAATGCGAATTGATTTGAAACTAAATCATGTGTTTCGCATGGATTTGAAGCTAACTCGTTTGTTTCGCATGCATTTGAAGCTATATCAATTGTATCGCAAGTATTTGAAGCTATACCATTTGTGTCGCATGGCTTTGAAGCTAAGCCTCCTACTTCGCATTGATTTGAAGCTAAATCATGTGTTTCGCACAGATTTGAAGATAACTCGTTTGTTTCGCCTGCATTTGATGCTATATCAATTATATCGCAAGTATTTGAAGCTAAATCATTTGTGTCGCATGGCTTTGAGAATAAGCCTTCTACTTCGCATTAATTTGAAGGAAAATCATGTGTTTCGCTTGGATTTGAAGCTAAACCTTCTACTTCGCATTGATTTGGAACTAAATCATGTGTTTCGCTTGGATTTGAAGCTAACTCGTTTGTTTCGCATGCATTTGAAGCTGTATCAATTGTATCGCAAGTATTTGAAGCTAAATCATTTGTGTCGCATGGCTTTGAGGATAAGCCTCCTACTTCTCATTGATTTGAAACTAAACCATGTGTTTCGCTTGGATTTGAAGCTTACTCGTTTGTTTCGCCTGCATTTGAAGCTATATCATTTATATCGCAAGTATATGAAGCTGAATCATTTGTGTTGCATGGCTTTGAAGTTGACTCGTTTGTTTCGCCTGCATTGAAGCTATATCACTTCTATCGCAAGTATTTCAAGCTAAATCATTTGTGTCGCATGGCTTTGAGGATAAGCCTCCTACTTCGCATTGATTTGAAACTAAACCATGTGTTTCGCTTGGATTTGAAGCTAACTCGCTTGTATCGCCTGCATTTGAAGCTATATCATTTATATCGCAAGTATATGAAGCTAAATCATTTGTGTTGCATGGCTTTGAAGCTAACTCGTTTGTTTCGCCTGCATTGAAGCTATATCACTTCTATCGCAAGTATTTGAAGCTAAATCATTTGTGTCGCATGGATTTGAAGCTAAGCCTTTACTTCGCATTGATTTGGAACTAAATCATGTGTTTCGCTGGGATTTGAAGCTAACTCGTTTGTTTCGCATGCATTTGAAGCTATATCAATTGTATCGCAAGTATTTGAAGCTAAATCAATTGTGTCGCATGGCTTTGAGGATAAGCCTTCTACTTCGCATTAATTTGAAGGTAAATCACGTGCTTCGCTTGGATTTGAAGCTAACTCGTTTGTTTCGCCTCCATTTGAAGCTATATCATTTATATCGCAAGTATGTGAAACTAAATCATTTGTTTCGCATGGATTTGAAGCTAAGCCTTCTGCTTCGCATTGATTTGAAATTAAATCATGTGTTTCGCATGGATTTGATGCTAAGCCTTCTACTTCACATTGATTTGAAACTAAATCATGTGGTTCGCATGGATTTGAAGCTAAATCATGTGTTTCGCACAGATTTGAAGCTAACTCGTTTATTTCGCCTGCATTTGAAGCTATATCAGTTATATCGCAAGTATTTGAAGCTAAATCATTTGTGTCGCATGGCTTTGAGGATAAGCCTCCTACGTCGCATTGATTTGAAACTAAACCATGTGTTTCGCTTGGATTTGAAGCTAACTCGTTTGTTTCGCCTGCATTTGATGCTGTATCAATTATCAATTATATCGCAAGTATTTGAAGCTAAATCATTTGTGTCGCATGGCTTAGAAGCTAAATCGTTTGTTTCGCCTGCATTGAAGCTATATCACTTCTATCGCAAGTATTTGAATCTAAATCATTTGTGTCGCATTGATTTGAAGCTAAGCCTTCAACTTCGCATTGATTTGAAGCTAAATCATTTGTTTCCCTTGGATTTGAAGCTAACGCGATTGTTTCGCATGCAGTTGAAGCTAAATCATGTTCATCACAACTATCTGAAGCTAAACCATTTGTTTCGCAAGAATATGAAGCTAAACCATGTGTTTCGCTTGGATTTGAAGCTAACTCGTTTGTTTCGCCTGCATTTGATGCTATATCAATTATATCGCAAGTATTTGAAGCTAAATCATTTGTGTCGCATAGCTTTGAAGCTAACTCGTTTGTTTCGCATGCAGTTGAAGCTAAATCATGTTTATTACAGGTATCTGAAGCAAAACCATTTGTTTCGCAAGAATATGAAGCTAAACCATGTGTTTCGCATGAATTTGAAGCTAAATCATGTGTTTCGCATATATTTGAAGCTGACTCGTTTGTGTTGCCTGCATTTGGAGCTATATCATTTATATCGCAAGTATTTGAAGCGAAATCATTTGTTTCGCACGGTTTATGAAGCCAAACTTTCTACATCGCGTTTATTTGAAGGTAACTCGTTCGTTTCGCCTGCGTTTGAAGCTATATCACTTCTATCGGAAGTATTTGAAGCTAACTCGTTTGTTTCGCCTGCATTGCAGCTATATCACTTCTATAGCAAGTATTTGAAGCTAAATCATTTGTGACGCATGGATTTTAAGCTATATCATTTATATCGCAAGTATGTGAAGTTAAATCATTTGTTTCGCATGGATTTGAAGCTAAGCCTTCTACTTCGCATTGATTTGAAACTAAAGCATTTGTTTCGCATGGATTTGATGCTAACTCGTCTGTTTCGCCTGCTTTTGGTGCTATATCACTTATATCGCAATTATCTGACGCTGAATCATTTGTTTCTCATGTATTTGTAGCTAAGCCTTCTACTTCGCATTGATTTGGAGCTACAACATTTGTTTCGCATGGATTTGAAGCTAACTCGTTTGTTTCGCATGCAGTTGAATCTAAGTCATGTTTATCACAAGTATCTGAAACTAAACCATTGGTTCCGCATGGATTTGGAGCTATGCCTTCTACTTCGCATTGATTTGTAGCTAAATAATTTGTTTCGCATGGATTTGAAGCTAACTCGTTTGTTTCGCATGCAGTTGAAACTAAATCATGTTTATCACAAGTATCTGAAACTAAACCATATGTTTCGCAAGAATATGAAGTTAAACCATGTGTTTCCCATGAATTTGAAGCTAAATCATGTGTTTTGCATGGATTTGTAGCTAACTCGATTGTTTCCTCTGCATTTGAAGCAACATCACTTATATCGCAAGTATCTGATGCTAAATCATTTGTTTCGCATGGATTTGAAGCAGAATCTTCCACATCGCATTGATTTGCAGCAAAATCATGTGTTTCGCATGGATTTGGAGCTAGACCTTTTATATCGCATTGATTTGATGTTAGTCATGTTTTTTGCATGGATTTGTAGCTCACTCGTTTGTTTCGCCTGCAGTTGACACTATATCAATTATATCGCAAGTATTTGAATCTAAATCATTGGTTCCGCATTGATTTGAAGCTAAGCCTTCTACTTCGCATTGATTTGAATCTAAATCATGTGTTTCGCATGGATTTGAAGCAAAGCCTTCTACTTCGACTTGATTTGAAACTAAATCATGTGTTTCGCTTGGATTTGAAGCTAACTCGTTTGTTTCGCCTGCATTTGAAGCTTTATCAATTATATCGCAAGTATTTGAAACTAAATCATTTGTGTCGCATGGTTTTAAAGCTACGCCTTCTACTTCGCATTGATTTGAAGCTACATCATGCGTTTCGCATGGATTTGAATCTAACTCGTTTATTTCGCATTGATTTGATGCTAAGCCTTCAACTTCGGATTGATTCGAAGCTAAATCGTTTGTTTCCCTTGCATATGAAGCTAACGCGATTGTTTCGCATGCGGTTGAAGTTAAATCATGTTTATCACAAGTATATGAAGCTAAACCATTTGTTTCGCAAGAATATGAAGATAAACCACGTGTTTCGCTTGGATTTGTAGCAAAATCATGTGTTTCGCATGGATTTGAAACTAATTCGTTTGTTTCGCCTGCATTTGAAGCTAAATCATGTTTATCACAAGTATTTGAATCTAAACCATTTGTTTCGCAAGAATATGAAGCTAAACCATGTGTTTGGCTTGGATTTGAAGCTAAATCATGTGTATCGCTTGGATTTGAAGCTAACTCGTTTGTTTCTCCTTGCATTTGAAGCTATATCATTTATATCGCAAGTATGTGAAGCTAAATCATGTGTTTCGCATGGATTTGAAGCTAAGCGTTCTACTTCACATTGATTTGAAACTAAATCACGTGTTTCGCATGGATTTGAAGCAGAATCTTCCACATCGCATTGATTTGAAGCTAAATCATGTGTTCCGCATGGATTTGAATCTAACTCGTTTCTTTCGCCTGCATTTGAAGCTATATCAATTATACCGCAAGTATTTGAAGCTAAATCGTTTTTGTCGCGTGGATTTGAAGCTACGCCTTCTACTTCGCATTGATTTGAAGCTAAATCATGCGTTTCGCATGCATTTGTAGATAACTCGCTTGTTTTGCCTGCATCTGAAACAATATCTCTTGTATCGCAAGTATCTGAAGCTAAATCATTTGTTTCTCATGTATTTGAAGCTAAGCCTTCTACTTTGCATTGATTTGAAGATAAATCATGTGTTGCTCATGGATTTGGGGCTAACTCGTTTGTTTCGCCTGCTTTGGATCTATATCACTTATATTCGCAAGTATTTGAATCTAAATCTTTCGTTTTGAACCTAAATAATGTGTTTCGCATAGATTTCAAGATAACTCGTTCTTTACGCCTGCACTTGATGCTATATCACTTACATCGCCAGTATCTGAAGATAAATCGTTTGTTTCGCATGAATTTGAAGCTATGACATCAAATGCGAATTGATTTGAAACTAAATCATGTGTTTCGCATGGACTAGACGATAACTCGTTTGTTTCGCCTGCATTTGAAGCTATATCACATATATTACAAGTATTTGAAACTAAGTCATTTGTTTCCCACGGATTTGAAGCTAAGCGTTCTACTTCACATTGATTTGAAGCTAAATCATCTGCTTGGCTTGGATTTGAAGTTAACACGTTTGTTTCACATACAGTTGAACCTAAATCATGTATATCACAAGTATTTAAAGTTGACCATTTTGTTTCGCAAGAATATTAATCTAAGCCATTTGTTTCGCAAGAATATGAAGCTAAACCATGTGTTTCGCATGAGTTTGAATCTAACTCGTTTGTTTCGCCTCCATTTGAAGCTACATCATTTATATTCGCAAGTATTTGAAGCCAAATCAGTTGTTTCGCATTGATTTGAAGCTAAACCTTCTACTTCGCATTAATTTGAAGGTAAATCATGTGTTTCGCTTGGATTTGATGGTAACTCGTTTGTTTCGCCTGCATTTGAAGCTAAATCATGTTTATCACAAGTATCTGAATCTAAACCAATTGTTTCGCAAGAATATGAATTAAACCATGTGTTTCGCATGAATTTGAAGCTGAATCATGTGATTCGCGCAGATTTGAAGTTAACTCGTTTGTTTCGCCTGCATTTGAAGCTATATCAATTATATCGCAAGTATTTGAAGCTAAATCATTTGTGTCGCATGGCTTTGAAGATAAGCCTTCTACTTTGCATTAATTTGAAGGTAAATCATGTGTTTCGCTTGAATTTGAAGGTAACTCGTTTGTTTCGCCTGCATTTGAAGCTATATCATTTATATCGCAAGTATTTGAAGCTGAATCATTCGTGTCGCATGGCTTTGGCGATAAGCCTTCTACTTCGCATTAATTTGAAGGTAAATCATGTGTTTCGCTTGGATTTGAAGGTAACTCGTTTGTTTAGCCTGCATTTGAAGCTATATCATTTATATCGCAAGTATGTGAAGCTAAATCATTTGTTTCGCATGGCTTTGAAGCTAACTCGTTTGTTTTGCCTGCATTGCAGCTATATCACTTCTATCGCAAGTATTAGAAGCTAAATCATTTGTGTCGCATGGATTTGAAGCTAAGCCTTCTACTTCGCATTGATTTGAAACAAAATCATGTGTTTCGCGTGGATTTGAAGCTAACTCGTTTGTTTCGCCTGCATTTGAAGCTTTATCAATTATATCGCAAGTATTTGAAGCTAAATCATTTGAGTCGCATGGTTTTGAAGCTACGCCTTCTACTTCGCATTGATTTGAAGCTACATCATGCGTTTCGCATGGATTTGAATCTAACTCGTTTATTTCGCATTGATTTGATGCTAAGCCTTCAACTTCGGATTGATTCGAAGCTAAATCGTTTGTTTCCCTTGCATATGAAGCTAACGCGATTGTTTCGCATGCGGTTGAAGTTAAATCATGTTTATCACAAGTATATGAAGCTAAACCATTTGTTTCGCAAGAATATGAAGATAAACCACGTGTTTCGCTTGGATTTGTAGCAAAATCATGTGTTTCGCATGGATTTGAAACTAATTCGTTTGTTTCGCCTGCATTTGAAGCTAAATCATGTTTATCACAAGTATTTGAATCTAAACCATTTGTTTCGCAAGAATATGAAGCTAAACCATGTGTTTGGCTTGGATTTGAAGCTAAATCATGTGTATCGCTTGGATTTGAAGCTAACTCGTTTGTTTCTCCTTGCATTTGAAGCTATATCATTTATATCGCAAGTATGTGAAGCTAAATCATGTGTTTCGCATGGATTTGAAGCTAAGCGTTCTACTTCACATTGATTTGAAACTAAATCACGTGTTTCGCATGGATTTGAAGCAGAATCTTCCACATCGCATTGATTTGAAGCTAAATCATGTGTTCCGCATGGATTTGAATCTAACTCGTTTCTTTCGCCTGCATTTGAAGCTATATCAATTATACCGCAAGTATTTGAAGCTAAATCGTTTTTGTCGCGTGGATTTGAAGCTACGCCTTCTACTTCGCATTGATTTGAAGCTAAATCATGCGTTTCGCATGCATTTGTAGATAACTCGCTTGTTTTGCCTGCATCTGAAACAATATCTCTTGTATCGCAAGTATCTGAAGCTAAATCATTTGTTTCTCATGTATTTGAAGCTAAGCCTTCTACTTCGCATTGATTTGAAGATAAATCATGTGTTGCTCATGGATTTGGGGCTAACTCGTTTGTTTCGCCTGCTTTGGATCTATATCACTTATATTCGCAAGTATTTGAATCTAAATCTTTCGTTTTGAACCTAAATAATGTGTTTCGCATAGATTTCAAGATAACTCGTTCTTTACGCCTGCACTTGATGCTATATCACTTACATCGCCAGTATCTGAAGATAAATCGTTTGTTTCGCATGAATTTGAAGCTATGACATCAAATGCGAATTGATTTGAAACTAAATCATGTGTTTCGCATGGATTTGAAGCTAACTCGTTTGTTTCGCATGCATTTGAAGCTATATCAATTGTATCGCAAGTATTTGAAGCTATACCATTTGTGTCGCATGGCTTTGAAGCTAAGCCTCCTACTTCGCATTGATTTGAAGCTAAATCATGTGTTTCGCACAGATTTGAAGCTAACTCGTTTGTTTCGCCTGCATTTGATGCTATATCAATTATATCGCAAGTATTTGAAGCTAAATCATTTGTGTCGCATGGCTTTGAGAATAAGCCTTCTACTTCGCATTAATTTGAAGGAAAATCATGTGTTTCGCTTGGATTTGAAGCTAAACCTTCTACTTCGCATTGATTTGGAACTAAATCATGTGTTTCGCTTGGATTTGAAGCTAACTCGTTTGTTTCGCATGCATTTGAAGCTGTATCAATTGTATCGCAAGTATTTGAAGCTAAATCATTTGTGTCGCATGGCTTTGAGGATAAGCCTCCTACTTCTCATTGATTTGAAACTAAACCATGTGTTTCGCTTGGATTTGAAGCTTACTCGTTTGTTTCGCCTGCATTTGAAGCTATATCATTTATATCGCAAGTATATGAAGCTGAATCATTTGTGTTGCATGGCTTTGAAGTTGACTCGTTTGTTTCGCCTGCATTGAAGCTATATCACTTCTATCGCAAGTATTTCAAGCTAAATCATTTGTGTCGCATGGCTTTGAGGATAAGCCTCCTACTTCGCATTGATTTGAAACTAAACCATGTGTTTCGCTTGGATTTGAAGCTAACTCGCTTGTATCGCCTGCATTTGAAGCTATATCATTTATATCGCAAGTATATGAAGCTAAATCATTTGTGTTGCATGGCTTTGAAGCTAACTCGTTTGTTTCGCCTGCATTGAAGCTATATCACTTCTATCGCAAGTATTTGAAGCTAAATCATTTGTGTCGCATGGATTTGAAGCTAAGCCTTTACTTCGCATTGATTTGGAACTAAATCATGTGTTTCGCTGGGATTTGAAGCTAACTCGTTTGTTTCGCATGCATTTGAAGCTATATCAATTGTATCGCAAGTATTTGAAGCTAAATCAATTGTGTCGCATGGCTTTGAGGATAAGCCTTCTACTTCGCATTAATTTGAAGGTAAATCACGTGCTTCGCTTGGATTTGAAGCTAACTCGTTTGTTTCGCCTCCATTTGAAGCTATATCATTTATATCGCAAGTATGTGAAACTAAATCATTTGTTTCGCATGGATTTGAAGCTAAGCCTTCTGCTTCGCATTGATTTGAAATTAAATCATGTGTTTCGCATGGATTTGATGCTAAGCCTTCTACTTCACATTGATTTGAAACTAAATCATGTGGTTCGCATGGATTTGAAGCTAAATCATGTGTTTCGCACAGATTTGAAGCTAACTCGTTTATTTCGCCTGCATTTGAAGCTATATCAGTTATATCGCAAGTATTTGAAGCTAAATCATTTGTGTCGCATGGCTTTGAGGATAAGCCTCCTACTTCGCATTGATTTGAAACTAAACCATGTGTTTCGCTTGGATTTGAAGCTAACTCGTTTGTTTCGCCTGCATTTGATGCTGTATCAATTATCAATTATATCGCAAGTATTTGAAGCTAAATCATTTGTGTCGCATGGCTTAGAAGCTAAATCGTTTGTTTCGCCTGCATTGAAGCTATATCACTTCTATCGCAAGTATTTGAATCTAAATCATTTGTGTCGCATTGATTTGAAGCTAAGCCTTCAACTTCGCATTGATTTGAAGCTAAATCATTTGTTTCCCTTGGATTTGAAGCTAACGCGATTGTTTCGCATGCAGTTGAAGCTAAATCATGTTCATCACAACTATCTGAAGCTAAACCATTTGTTTCGCAAGAATATGAAGCTAAACCATGTGTTTCGCTTGGATTTGAAGCTAACTCGTTTGTTTCGCCTGCATTTGATGCTATATCAATTATATCGCAAGTATTTGAAGCTAAATCATTTGTGTCGCATAGCTTTGAAGCTAACTCGTTTGTTTCGCATGCAGTTGAAGCTAAATCATGTTTATTACAGGTATCTGAAGCAAAACCATTTGTTTCGCAAGAATATGAAGCTAAACCATGTGTTTCGCATGAATTTGAAGCTAAATCATGTGTTTCGCATATATTTGAAGCTGACTCGTTTGTGTTGCCTGCATTTGGAGCTATATCATTTATATCGCAAGTATTTGAAGCGAAATCATTTGTTTCGCACGGTTTATGAAGCCAAACTTTCTACATCGCGTTTATTTGAAGGTAACTCGTTCGTTTCGCCTGCGTTTGAAGCTATATCACTTCTATCGGAAGTATTTGAAGCTAACTCGTTTGTTTCGCCTGCATTGCAGCTATATCACTTCTATAGCAAGTATTTGAAGCTAAATCATTTGTGACGCATGGATTTTAAGCTATATCATTTATATCGCAAGTATGTGAAGTTAAATCACTTGTTTCGCATGGATTTGAAGCTAAGCCTTCTACTTCGCATTGATTTGAAACTAAAGCATTTGTTTCGCATGGATTTGATGCTAACTCGTCTGTTTCGCCTGCTTTTGGTGCTATATCACTTATATCGCAATTATCTGACGCTGAATCATTTGTTTCTCATGTATTTGTAGCTAAGCCTTCTACTTCGCATTGATTTGGAGCTACAACATTTGTTTCGCATGGATTTGAAGCTAACTCGTTTGTTTCGCATGCAGTTGAATCTAAGTCATGTTTATCACAAGTATCTGAAACTAAACCATTGGTTCCGCATGGATTTGGAGCTATGCCTTCTACTTCGCATTGATTTGTAGCTAAATAATTTGTTTCGCATGGATTTGAAGCTAACTCGTTTGTTTCGCATGCAGTTGAAACTAAATCATGTTTATCACAAGTATCTGAAACTAAACCATATGTTTCGCAAGAATATGAAGCTAAACCATGTGTTTCCCATGAATTTGAAGCTAAATCATGTGTTTTGCATGGATTTGTAGCTAACTCGATGGTTTCCTCTGCATTTGAAGCAACATCACTTATATCGCAAGTATCTGATGCTAAATCATTTGTTTCGCATGGATTTGAAGCAGAATCTTCCACATCGCATTGATTTGCAGCAAAATCATGTGTTTCGCATGGATTTGGAGCTAGACCTTTTATATCGCATTGATTTGATGTTAGTCATGTTTTTTGCATGGATTTGTAGCTCACTCGTTTGTTTCGCCTGCAGTTGACACTATATCAATTATATCGCAAGTATTTGAATCTAAATCATTGGTTCCGCATTGATTTGAAGCTAAGCCTTCTACTTCGCATTGATTTGAATCTAAATCATGTGTTTCGCATGGATTTGAAGCAAAGCCTTCTACTTCGACTTGATTTGAAACTAAATCATGTGTTTCGCTTGGATTTGAAGCTAACTCGTTTGTTTCGCCTGCATTTGAAGCTTTATCAATTATATCGCAAGTATTTGAAACTAAATCATTTGTGTCGCATGGTTTTAAAGCTACGCCTTCTACTTCGCATTGATTTGAAGCTACATCATGCGTTTCGCATGGATTTGAATCTAACTCGTTTATTTCGCATTGATTTGATGCTAAGCCTTCAACTTCGGATTGATTCGAAGCTAAATCGTTTGTTTCCCTTGCATATGAAGCTAACGCGATTGTTTCGCATGCGGTTGAAGTTAAATCATGTTTATCACAAGTATATGAAGCTAAACCATTTGTTTCGCAAGAATATGAAGATAAACCACGTGTTTCGCTTGGATTTGTAGCAAAATCATGTGTTTCGCATGGATTTGAAACTAATTCGTTTGTTTCGCCTGCATTTGAAGCTAAATCATGTTTATCACAAGTATTTGAATCTAAACCATTTGTTTCGCAAGAATATGAAGCTAAACCATGTGTTTGGCTTGGATTTGAAGCTAAATCATGTGTATCGCTTGGATTTGAAGCTAACTCGTTTGTTTCTCCTTGCATTTGAAGCTATATCATTTATATCGCAAGTATGTGAAGCTAAATCATGTGTTTCGCATGGATTTGAAGCTAAGCGTTCTACTTCACATTGATTTGAAACTAAATCACGTGTTTCGCATGGATTTGAAGCAGAATCTTCCACATCGCATTGATTTGAAGCTAAATCATGTGTTCCGCATGGATTTGAATCTAACTCGTTTCTTTCGCCTGCATTTGAAGCTATATCAATTATACCGCAAGTATTTGAAGCTAAATCGTTTTTGTCGCGTGGATTTGAAGCTACGCCTTCTACTTCGCATTGATTTGAAGCTAAATCATGCGTTTCGCATGCATTTGTAGATAACTCGCTTGTTTTGCCTGCATCTGAAACAATATCTCTTGTATCGCAAGTATCTGAAGCTAAATCATTTGTTTCTCATGTATTTGAAGCTAAGCCTTCTACTTCGCATTGATTTGAAGATAAATCATGTGTTGCTCATGGATTTGGGGCTAACTCGTTTGTTTCGCCTGCTTTGGATCTATATCACTTATATTCGCAAGTATTTGAATCTAAATCTTTCGTTTTGAACCTAAATAATGTGTTTCGCATAGATTTCAAGATAACTCGTTCTTTACGCCTGCACTTGATGCTATATCACTTACATCGCCAGTATCTGAAGATAAATCGTTTGTTTCGCATGAATTTGAAGCTATGACATCAAATGCGAATTGATTTGAAACTAAATCATGTGTTTCGCATGGACTAGACGATAACTCGTTTGTTTCGCCTGCATTTGAAGCTATATCACATATATTACAAGTATTTGAAACTAAGTCATTTGTTTCCCACGGATTTGAAGCTAAGCGTTCTACTTCACATTGATTTGAAGCTAAATCATCTGCTTGGCTTGGATTTGAAGTTAACACGTTTGTTTCACATACAGTTGAACCTAAATCATGTATATCACAAGTATTTAAAGTTGACCATTTTGTTTCGCAAGAATATTAATCTAAGCCATTTGTTTCGCAAGAATATGAAGCTAAACCATGTGTTTCGCATGAGTTTGAATCTAACTCGTTTGTTTCGCCTCCATTTGAAGCTACATCATTTATATTCGCAAGTATTTGAAGCCAAATCAGTTGTTTCGCATTGATTTGAAGCTAAACCTTCTACTTCGCATTAATTTGAAGGTAAATCATGTGTTTCGCTTGGATTTGATGGTAACTCGTTTGTTTCGCCTGCATTTGAAGCTAAATCATGTTTATCACAAGTATCTGAATCTAAACCAATTGTTTCGCAAGAATATGAATTAAACCATGTGTTTCGCATGAATTTGAAGCTGAATCATGTGATTCGCGCAGATTTGAAGTTAACTCGTTTGTTTCGCCTGCATTTGAAGCTATATCAATTATATCGCAAGTATTTGAAGCTAAATCATTTGTGTCGCATGGCTTTGAAGATAAGCCTTCTACTTTGCATTAATTTGAAGGTAAATCATGTGTTTCGCTTGAATTTGAAGGTAACTCGTTTGTTTCGCCTGCATTTGAAGCTATATCATTTATATCGCAAGTATTTGAAGCTGAATCATTCGTGTCGCATGGCTTTGGCGATAAGCCTTCTACTTCGCATTAATTTGAAGGTAAATCATGTGTTTCGCTTGGATTTGAAGGTAACTCGTTTGTTTAGCCTGCATTTGAAGCTATATCATTTATATCGCAAGTATGTGAAGCTAAATCATTTGTTTCGCATGGCTTTGAAGCTAACTCGTTTGTTTTGCCTGCATTGCAGCTATATCACTTCTATCGCAAGTATTTGAAGGTAAATCATTTGTGTCGCATGGATTTGAAGCTAAACCTGCTACTTCGCATTGATTTGAAACTAAATCGTGTGTTTCGCTTGGATTTGTAGCTAACTCGTTTGTTTCGCCTGCATTTGAAGCTTTATCAATTATATCGCAAGTATTTGAAGCTAAATCATTTGTGTCGCATGGTTTTAAAGCTACGCCATCTACTTCTCATTGATTTGAAGCTAAATCATGTGTTCCGCATGGATTTGAAGCTAACTCGTTTGTTTTGCCTGCATTTGAAGCTATATCATTTATATCGCAAGTAATTGAAGCTAAATCATTTGTTTCGCAAGACTATGAAGCTAAATCATGTGTTTCGTATGAATTTGAATCTAAATCATGTGTTTCGCACAGATTTGAAGCTAACTCGTTTGTTTTTCGCCTGCATTTGAAGCTATATTATTTATATCGCAAGTACGTGAAGCTAAATCATTTGTTTCGCATGGATTTGAAGCTAAGCCTACTATTTCGCGTCTATTTGAAACTAAATCATGTGTTTCGCTTGGATTTGAAGCTAACTCGTTTGTTTCGCCTGCATTTGAAGCTATATCAATTATATCGCAAGTATTTGAAGCTAAATCATTTGTGTCGCATGGCTTTGAAGCTAACTCGTTTGTTTCGCCTGCATTGCAGCCATATCACTTCTATCGCAAGTATTAGAAGCTAAATCATTTGTGTCGCATGGATTTGAAGCTAAGCCTTCTACTTCGCATTGATTTGAAACAAAATCATGTGTTTCGCTTGGATTTGAAGCTAACTCGTTTGTTTCGCCTGCATTTGAAGCTTTATCAATTATATCGCAAGTATTTGAAGCTAAATCATTTGAGTAGCATGGTTTTGAAGCTACGCCTTCTACTTCGCATTGATTTGAAGCTACATCATGCGTTTCGCATGGATTTGAATCTAACTCGTTTATTTCGCATTGATTTGATGCTAAGCCTTCAACTTCGGATTGATTCGAAGCTAAATCGTTTGTTTCCCTTGCATATGAAGCTAACGCGATTGTTTCGCATGCGGTTGAAGTTAAATCATGTTTATCACAAGTATATGAAGCTAAACCATTTGTTTCGCAAGAATATGAAGATAAACCACGTGTTTCGCTTGGATTTGTAGCAAAATCATGTGTTTCGCATGGATTTGAAACTAATTCGTTTGTTTCGCCTGCATTTGAAGCTAAATCATGTTTATCACAAGTATTTGAATCTAAACCATTTGTTTCGCAAGAATATGAAGCTAAACCATGTGTTTGGCTTGGATTTGAAGCTAAATCATGTGTATCGCTTGGATTTGAAGCTAACTCGTTTGTTTCTCCTTGCATTTGAAGCTATATCATTTATATCGCAAGTATGTGAAGCTAAATCATGTGTTTCGCATGGATTTGAAGCTAAGCGTTCTACTTCACATTGATTTGAAACTAAATCACGTGTTTCGCATGGATTTGAAGCAGAATCTTCCACATCGCATTGATTTGAAGCTAAATCATGTGTTCCGCATGGATTTGAATCTAACTCGTTTCTTTCGCCTGCATTTGAAGCTATATCAATTATACCGCAAGTATTTGAAGCTAAATCGTTTTTGTCGCGTGGATTTGAAGCTACGCCTTCTACTTCGCATTGATTTGAAGCTAAATCATGCGTTTCGCATGCATTTGTAGATAACTCGCTTGTTTTGCCTGCATCTGAAACAATATCTCTTGTATCGCAAGTATCTGAAGCTAAATCATTTGTTTCTCATGTATTTGAAGCTAAGCCTTCTACTTCGCATTGATTTGAAGATAAATCATGTGTTGCTCATGGATTTGGGGCTAACTCGTTTGTTTCGCCTGCTTTGGATCTATATCACTTATATTCGCAAGTATTTGAATCTAAATCTTTCGTTTTGAACCTAAATAATGTGTTTCGCATAGATTTCAAGATAACTCGTTCTTTACGCCTGCACTTGATGCTATATCACTTACATCGCCAGTATCTGAAGATAAATCGTTTGTTTCGCATGAATTTGAAGCTATGACATCAAATGCGAATTGATTTGAAACTAAATCATGTGTTTCGCATGGATTTGAAGCTAACTCGTTTGTTTCGCATGCATTTGAAGCTATATCAATTGTATCGCAAGTATTTGAAGCTATACCATTTGTGTCGCATGGCTTTGAAGCTAAGCCTCCTACTTCGCATTGATTTGAAGCTAAATCATGTGTTTCGCACAGATTTGAAGCTAACTCGTTTGTTTCGCCTGCATTTGATGCTATATCAATTATATCGCAAGTATTTGAAGCTAAATCATTTGTGTCGCATGGCTTTGAGAATAAGCCTTCTACTTCGCATTAATTTGAAGGAAAATCATGTGTTTCGCTTGGATTTGAAGCTAAACCTTCTACTTCGCATTGATTTGGAACTAAATCATGTGTTTCGCTTGGATTTGAAGCTAACTCGTTTGTTTCGCATGCATTTGAAGCTGTATCAATTGTATCGCAAGTATTTGAAGCTAAATCATTTGTGTCGCATGGCTTTGAGGATAAGCCTCCTACTTCTCATTGATTTGAAACTAAACCATGTGTTTCGCTTGGATTTGAAGCTTACTCGTTTGTTTCGCCTGCATTTGAAGCTATATCATTTATATCGCAAGTATATGAAGCTGAATCATTTGTGTTGCATGGCTTTGAAGTTGACTCGTTTGTTTCGCCTGCATTGAAGCTATATCACTTCTATCGCAAGTATTTCAAGCTAAATCATTTGTGTCGCATGGCTTTGAGGATAAGCCTCCTACTTCTCATTGATTTGAAACTAAACCATGTGTTTCGCTTGGATTTGAAGCTAACTCGTTTGTTTCGCCTGCACTTGATGCTATATCACTTACATCGCCAGTATCTGAAGATAAATCGTTTGTTTCGCATGAATTTGAAGCTATGACATCAAATGCGAATTGATTTGAAACTAAATCATGTGTTTCGCATGGACTAGACGATAACTCGTTTGTTTCGCCTGCATTTGAAGCTATATCACATATATTACAAGTATTTGAAACTAAGTCATTTGTTTCCCACGGATTTGAAGCTAAGCGTTCTACTTCACATTGATTTGAAGCTAAATCATCTGCTTGGCTTGGATTTGAAGTTAACACGTTTGTTTCACATACAGTTGAACCTAAATCATGTATATCACAAGTATTTAAAGTTGAACATTTTGTTTCGCAAGAATATTAATCTAAGCCATTTGTTTCGCAAGAATATGAAGCTAAACCATGTGTTTCGCATGAGTTTGAATCTAACTCGTTTGTTTCGCCTCCATTTGAAGCTACATCATTTATATTCGCAAGTATTTGAAGCCAAATCAGTTGTTTCGCATTGATTTGAAGCTAAACCTTCTACTTCGCATTAATTTGAAGGTAAATCATGTGTTTCGCTTGGATTTGATGGTAACTCGTTTGTTTCGCCTGCATTTGAAGCTAAATCATGTTTATCACAAGTATCTGAATCTAAACCAATTGTTTCGCAAGAATATGAATTAAACCATGTGTTTCGCATGAATTTGAAGCTGAATCATGTGATTCGCGCAGATTTGAAGTTAACTCGTTTGTTTCGCCTGCATTTGAAGCTATATCAATTATATCGCAAGTATTTGAAGCTAAATCATTTGTGTCGCATGGCTTTGGCGATAAGCCTTCTACTTCGCATTAATTTGAAGGTAAATCATGTGTTTCGCTTGGATTTGAAGGTAACTCGTTTGTTTAGCCTGCATTTGAAGCTATATCATTTATATCGCAAGTATGTGAAGCTAAATCATTTGTTTCGCATGGCTTTGAAGCTAACTCGTTTGTTTTGCCTGCATTGCAGCTATATCACTTCTATCGCAAGTATTTGTAGGTAAATCATTTGTGTCGCATGGATTTGAAGCTAAACCTTCTACTTCGCATTGATTTGAAACTAAATCGTGTGTTTCGCTTGGATTTGTAGCTAACTCGTTTGTTTCGCCTGCATTTGAAGCTTTATCAATTATATCGCAAGTATTTGAAGCTAAATCATTTGTGTCGCATGGTTTTAAAGCTACGCCATCTACTTCTCATTGATTTGAAGCTAAATCATGTGTTCCGCATGGATTTGAAGCTAACTCGTTTGTTTTGCCTGCATTTGAAGCTATATCATTTATATCGCAAGTAATTGAAGCTAAATCATTTGTTTCGCAAGACTATGAAGCTAAATCATGTGTTTCGTATGAATTTGAATCTAAATCATGTGTTTCGCACAGATTTGAAGCTAACTCGTTTGTTTTTCGCCTGCATTTGAAGCTATATTATTTATATCGCAAGTACGTGAAGCTAAATCATTTGTTTCACATGGATTTGAAGCTAAGCCTACTATTTCGCGTTTATTTGAAACTAAATCATGTGCTTCGCTTGGATTTGAAGCTAACTCGTTTGTTTCGCCTGCATTTGAAGCTATATCAATTATATCGCAAGTATTTGAAGCTAAATCATTTGTGTCGCATGGCTTTGAAGCTAACTCGTTTGTTTCGCCTGCATTGCAGCCATATCACTTCTATCGCAAGTATTAGAAGCTAAATCATTTGTGTCGCATGGATTTGAAGCTAAGCCTTCTACTTCGCATTGATTTGAAACAAAATCATGTGTTTCGCTTGGATTTGAAGCTAACTCGTTTGTTTCGCCTGCATTTGAAGCTTTATCAATTATATCGCAAGTATTTGAAGCTAAATCATTTGAGTCGCATGGTTTTGAAGCTACGCCTTCTACTTCGCATTGATTTGAAGCTAAATCATGCGTTTCGCATGCATTTGTTGATAACTCGCTTGTTTTGCCTGCATCTGAAACTACATCTCTTGTATCGCAAGTATCATTTGTTTCTCATGTATTTGAAGCTAAGCCTTCTACTTCGCATTGATTTGAAGCTAAATCATGTGTGTCGCATGAATTTGAATCTAAATCGTGTGTATCGCTTGGATTTGAGGCTAACTCGTCTGTTTCGCATGCAGTTGATTCTAAATCATATATACCACAAGTATCTGAAGCTAAATCTTTTGTTTCGCACGAATTTGAATCTAATCCATGTGTTTCGCATGAATTTTAAGCTAAATCATGTGTTTCGCATGGAATTGAAGCTAACTGGTTTGTTTCGCCTGCATTTGAAGCTATATCACTTATATCGCAAGTATCTGAACCTAAATCATTTGTTTCGCATGGACTTGAAGCTTAGCCTTCTACTTCGCATTGATTTGAAGCTAAACTATTTGTTTCGCAAGAATATGAAGCTAAACCATGTGTTTCTCATGGATTTGAAGCTAAATCATGTGTTTCGCATGGATTTGAAGCTAAGCCTTCTACTTCGCATTGATTTGAAGCCAAATTATGTGTTTCGCATGGATTTGAAACTAAGCGTTCTACTTCACATTGATTTGAAGCTAAATCATGTGTTTCGATTGGATTTGAAGCTAACTCGTTTGTTTCGTCTGCATTTGAAGCTACATCACTTATATTCGCAAGTATTTGAAGCTAAATCTTTCGTTTCGCATGGATTTGAAGCGAAGCCTTTTAATTCGCACTGTATTGAAGCTAAATAATGTGTTTCGCGTGGATTCGATGCTAACTCGTTTACTTCGTATTCATTTGAATCTATATCACTTATATCGCAAGTATCTGAAGCGTAATCATTTCTGTCGCACGGATTTGAAGCTAACTCGTTTGATTCGTCTGCATTTGAAGCTATATCACTGATATCGTAAGTATCAGAAGCTAAACCATTTGTTTCACATGTATTTGAAGCTCAGCCTTCTACTTCGCATTGGTTTGAAGCCATATCATGTGCTTTTCATGGATTTGAAGCTAAGTCATGTATTTCGCATGGATTTGAAGAAAACTCGTTTGTTTCGCCTGCATTTGAAGATATATCATGTATATCACAAGTATTTGATGCTAAATCATTTGCTTCGCATGAGTTTGAAGCCTAGCTTTCTCCTTCGCATTGATTTGAAGCTAAATCATTTGTGTCGCATGGATTTGAAGCTAAGCCTTCTACTTCGCATTGATTTGAAACAAAATCATGTGTTTCGCATGGATTTGAAGAAAACTCGTTTGTTTCGCCTGCATTTGGTGCTATATCATGTATATCACAAGTATTTGAAGCTAAATCATTTGATTCGCATGGATTTTAAGCTAAGCTTTCTACTTCTCATTGATTTGAAGCTAAATCTTGTGATTCGTTTGGATTTGAAGCTAAGCCTCCTACTTCTCATTGATTTGAAGCTAAATCATGTGTTACGCTTGGATTTGAAGCTAACTCGTTCGGTTCGCATGCAGTTGAAGCCAAATCATGTATATCACAAGTATTTGAAGCTAAACCATTTGAGTCGCATGACTTTCAAACTAAGCCTTCAACTTCGCATTGATTTGAAACTAAATCATTTGTTACGCAAGACTATGAAGCTAAACCATGTGTTTCGTATGAATTTGAATCTAAATCATGTGTTTCGCACAGATTTGAAGATAACTCGTTTGTTTTTCGCCTGCATTTGAGGCTATATTATTTATATCGCAAGTACGTGAAGCTAAATCATTTGTTTCGCATGGATTTGAAGCTAAGCCTACTATTTCGCGTTTATTTGAAACTAAATCATGTGTTTCGCTTGGATTTGAAGCTAACTCGTTTGTTTCGCCTGCATTTGAAGCTATATCAATTATATCGCAAGTATTTGAAGCTAAATCATTTGTGTCGCATGGCTTTGAAGCTAACTCGTTTGATTCGTCTGCATTTGAAGCTATATCACTGATATCGTAAGTATCAGAAGCTAACTCATTTGTGTCGCATGGATTTGAAGCTAAACCTTCTACATCGCATTAATTTGCAGTTAAATCATGTGTTTCTCATGGATTTGAAGAAAACTCGTTTGTTTCGCCTGCATTTGGTGCTATATCATGTATATCACAAGTATTTGAAGCTAAATCATTTGATTCGCATGGATTTTAAGCTAAGCTTTCTACTTCTCATTGATTTGAAGCTAAATCTTGTGATTCGATTGGATTTGAAGCTAAGCCTCCTACTTCTCATTGATTTGAAGCTAAATCATGTGTTACGCTTGGATTTGAAGCTAACTCGTTCGGTTCGCATGCAGTTGAAGCCAAATCATGTATATCACAAGTATTTGAAGCTAAACCATTTGAGTCGCATGACTTTCAAACTAAGCCTTCAACTTCGCATTGATTTGAAACTAAATCATTTGTTACGCATGCATTTGAAGTTAACTCGCTTGTTTCGCATGCAGTCGAATTTAAATCATGAATATCACAAGTATTTGAAGATAAACCGGTTGCTTCGCATTGATTTGAAGTTAAGCCTCTTACTTCGGATTGATTTGAAGCTAAATCATGTGTTCCACATTAATTTGGAGCTAAGTCTTCTACTTCGCCTTGATTTCATGCTAAATCATGTGTTTCGCTTGGATTTGAGGCTAGGTCGATTGTTTCGCATGCAATTGAAGCTAAATCATGTATATCACAAGTATTTGTAGCTAAACCATTTGTTCCGCATGGATTTGAAGCTACGTCGTCTACTTCGCATTGATTTGAAGCTAAATAATGTGTTTCGCATGGATTTGTATCTAACTCATTCGGTTCTCCTGCATTTGAAGCTATATCATTTATATCACAAGTATCTGAAGCTAAATCATTTGTTTCTCATGGATTTGAAGCTAAACCATCTACATCGCATTGATATGAAGCTAAATCAGGTGTTTCAGTTGGATTTGAAGCTAACTCGTTTGTTTCACATGCAGTTGAAGCTGTATCATTTATATCGCAAGTATTTTAAGCTAAACCTTTCGATTCGCATGGATTTGAAGCTAATCCTTCTACTTCGCATTGATTTGAAGTTAAATCATGTGTTTCGCTTGTATTTGAAGCCAACTCGTTGTTTCGCCTGCCGTTGAAGCTAAATCATGTATATCACAAGTATTTGAAGCTAAACCATTTGATTCGAGTGGATTTGAAGCTAAGCGTTCTACTTCGCAATGTTTTGAAGCTAAATCATGTGTTTCGCTTGGATTTGATGTTACCTCGTTTGTTTCGCATGCAGTTGATGCGAAACCATGTCTATCACAAGTATTTGAAGCTAAACCATTTGATTCGCATGGATATGATGGAAAACCTTCTACTACGCATTGATTTGAAGATAAATCATGTGTTTCGCATGGATTTGAAGCTAACTCGTTTGTTTCGCATGCAGTTGAAATTAAATCATGTATACCACAAGTATTTGAAGCTAAACCATTTGTTTCGCATTGATTTGAAGCTAAGCCTTCAACTTCGCATTGATTTGAAGCTAAATCATTTGTTTCCCTTGTATTTGAAGCTAACGCGATTGTTTCGCCTGCGTTTGAAGCTATATCAATTATATCGCAAGTATTTGAAGCTAAATCATTTGTGTCGCATGGCTTTGAAGCTAAGCCTTCTACTTCGGATTGATTTGAAGCTAAATCATGTGTTTCGCATGGATTTGTAGCTAAATCATGTGTTTCGCTTGGATTTGAAGCTAACTCGTTTGTTTCGCCTGCATTTGAAGCTATATCAATTATATCGCAAGTATTTGAAGCTAAATCATTTGTGTCGCATGGCTGTGAAGCTAACTCGTTTGTTTCGCCTGCATTGCAGCCATATCACTTCTATCGCAAGTATTTGAATCTAAATCATTTGTGTCGCATGGATTTGAAGCTAAGCCTTCTACTTCGCATTGATTTGAAACAAAATCATGTGTTTCGCTTGGATTTGAAGCTAACTCGTTTGTTTCGCCTGCATTTGAAGCTTTATCAATTATATCGCAAGTATTTGAAGCTAAATCATTTGAGTCGCATGGTTTTGAAGCTACGCCATCTACTTCGCATTGATTTGAAGCTAAATCATGCGTTTCGCATGCATTTGTAGATAACTCGCTTGTTTTGCCTGCATCTGAAACTACATCTCTTGTATCGCAAGTATCATTTGTTTCTCATGTATTTGAAGCTAAGCCTTCTACTTCGCATTGATTTGAAGCTAAATCATGTGTGTCGCATGAATTTGAATCTAAATCGTGTGTATCGCTTGGATTTGAGGCTAACTCGTCTGTTTCGCATGCAGTTGATTCTAAATCATATATACCACAAGTATCTGAAGCTAAATGATTTGTTTCGCACGAATTTGAATCTAATCCATGTGTTTCGCATGAATTTTAAGCTAAATCATGTGTTTCGCATGGAATTGAAGCTAACTGGTTTGTTTCGCCTGCATTTGAAGCTATATCACTTATATCGCAAGTATCTGAACCTAAATCATTTGTTTCGCATGGACTTGAAGCTTAGCCTTCTACTTCGCATTGATTTGAATCTAAACTATTTGTTTCGCAAGAATATGAAGCTAAACCATGTGTTTCTCATGGATTTGAAGCTAAATCATGTGTTTCGCATGGATTTGAAGCTAAGCCTTCTACTTCGCATTGATTTGAAGCCAAATTATGTGTTTCGCATAGATTTGAAACTAAGCGTTCTACTTCACATTGATTTGAATCTAAATCATGTGCTTCGATTGGATTTGAAGCTAACTCGTTTGTTTCGTCTGCATTTGAAGCTACATCACTTATATTCGCAAGTATTTGAAGCTAAATCTTTCGTTTCGCATGGATTTGAAGCGAAGCCTTTTAATTCGCACTGTTTTGAAGCTAAATAATGTGTTTCGCGTGGATTCGATGCTAACTCGTTTGCTTCGTATTCATTTGAATCTATATCACTTATATCGCAAGTATCTGAAGCGTAATCATTTCTGTCGCACGGATTTGAAGCTAACTCGTTTGATTCGTCTGCATTTGAAGCTATATCACTGATATCGTAAGTATCAGAAGCTAAATCATTTGTGTCGCATGGATTTGAAGCTAAACCTTCTATATCGCATTGATTTGTAGCTAAATAATGAGTTTCGCTTGGACTTGAAGCTAACGCGTTTGTTTCGCCTGCAGTTGAATCTATATCACTTATATCGCAAGTATTTGAAACTAAACCATTTGTTTCACATGTATTTGAAGCTCAGCCTTCTACTTCGCATTGGTTTGAAGCCATATCATGTGCTTTTCATGGATTTGAAGCTAAGTCATGTATTTCGCATGGATTTGAAGAAAACTCGTTTGTTTCGCCTGCATTTGAAGATATATCATGTATATCACAAGTTTTTGAAGCTAAATCATTTGTTTCGCATGAGTTTGAAGCCTAGCTTTCTCCTTCGCATTGATTTGAAGCAAAATCATGTGTTTTGCATGGATTTGAAGATATCTCGTTTGTTTCGACTTTAATTGAATCTGTACCATCTATTTCGCAAGCACTTGAAGCTAATTCTTTTGTGTCGCATGGATTTGACGCTAAACCTTCTACATCGCAATAATTTGCAGTTAAATAATGTGTTTCGCATGGATTTGAAGAAAACTCGTTTGTTTCGCCTGCATTTGGTGCTATATCATGTATATCACAAGTATTTGAAGCTAAATCATTTGATTTGCATGGATTTTAAGCTAAGCTTTCTACTTCTCATTGATTTGAAGCTAAATCTTGTGATTCCATTGGATTTGAAGCTAAGCCTCCTACTTCTCATTGATTTGAAGCTAAATCATGTGTTACGCTTGGATTTGAAGCTAACTCGTTCGGTTCGCATGCAGTTGAAGCCAAATCATGTATATCACAAGTATTTGAAGCTAAACCATTTGAGTCGCATGACTTTCAAACTAAGCCTTCAACTTCGCATTGATTTGAAACTAAATCATTTGTTACGCATGCATTTGAAGTTAACTCGCTTGCTTCGCATGCAGTCGAATTTAAATCATGAATATCACAAGTATTTGAATATAAACCGGTTGCTTCGCATTGATTTGAAGTTAAGCCTTTTACTTCGGATTGATTTGAAGCTAAATCATGTGTTCCACATTAATTTGGAGCTAAGTCTTCTACTTCGCCTTGATTTCATGCTAAATCATGTGTTTCGCTTGGATTTGAGGCTAGGTCGATTGTTTCGCATGCAATTGAAGCTAAATCATGTATATCACAAGTATTTGTAGCTAAACCATTTGTTCCGCATGGATTTGAAGCTACGTCGTCTACTTCGCATTGATTTGAAGCTAAATAATGTGTTTCGCATGGATTTGTATCTAACTCATTCGTTTCGCCTGCATTTGAAGCTATATCATTTATATCACAAGTATCTGAAGCTAAATCATTTGTTTCTCATGGATTTGAAGCTAAACCATCTACATCGCATTGATATGAAGCTAAATCAGGTGTTTCAGTTGGATTTGAAGCTAACTCGTTTGTTTCACATGCAGTTGAAGCTATATCATTTATATCGCAAGTATTTTAAGCTAAACATTTCGATTCGCATGGATTTGAAGCTAATCCTTCTACTTCACATTGATTTGAAGTTAAATCATGTGTTTCGCTTGTATTTGAAGCTAACTCGTTGTTTCGCCTGCCGCTGAAGCTAAATCATGTATATCACAAGTATTTGAAGCTAAACCATTTGATTCGAGTGGATTTGAAGCTAAGCGTTCTACTTCGCAATGTTTTGAAGCTAAATCATGTGTTTCGCTTGGATTTGATGTTACCTCGTTTGTTTCGCATGCAGTTGATGCGAAACCATGTCTATCACAAGTATTTGAAGCTAAACCATTTGATTCGCATGGATATGATGGTAAGCCTTCTACTACGCATTGATTTGAAGATAAATCATGTGTTTCGCATGGATTTGAAGCTAACTCGTTTGTTTCGCATGCAGTTGAAATTAATCATGTATACCACAAGTATTTGAAGCTAAACCATTTGTTTCGCATTGATTTGAAGCTAAGCATTCGACTTCGCATTGATTTGAAGCTAAATCATTTGTTTCCCTTGGATTTGAAGCTAACGCGATTGTTTCGCCTGCGTTTGAAGCTATATCAATTATATCGCAAGTATTTGAAGCTAAATCATTTGTGTCGCATGGCTTTGAATCTAAGCCTTCTACATCGGATTGATTTGAAGCTAAATCATGTGTTTCGCATGGATTTGAAGCTAAATCATTTGATTCGCATGGATTTGAAGCTCATCTTTCTACCTCAAATTGATTTGAAGCTAAATCATGTGTTTCGCTTGGATTTGAAGCTAAGCCTTCTACTTCGCATTGATTTGAAGCTAAATCATGTGTTTTGCATGGATTTGAAGCTAACTCGTTTGTTTCGCCTCCATTTGAAGCTACATCATTTATATTCTCAAGTATTTGAAGCCAAATCAGTTGATTCGCATTGATTTGAAGCAAAGCTTTCTCCTTCGCATTGATTTGAAGCGAAATCATGTGTCTCGCTTGGATTTGAAGCTAAGTCATTTGTTTCGCATGGATTAGAAAGAAATTCGTTTGTTTCGCCTGCATTTGAAGCCTTATCAATTATATCGCAAGTATTTGAAGCTAAATCATTTTTGTCGCGTGGATTTGAAGCTACGCCTTCTACTTCGCATTGATTAGAAGCTAAATCATGTGTTTCGCATAGTTTTGAAGCTAAACCTTCTACATCGCACTGATTTGATGCTAAATCTTGTGCATCGCATGGATTTGAAGCTAAACCTTCTGCATCGCATTGATTTGCAGCTAAATCATGTGTTTCGCATGGACTTAAATCTAACTAGTTTGTTTCGCATGCAGCTGAAGCTATATCACCTATATCCCAAGTGTTTTGAAGCTCTCTCATTTGTTTGGCATGGATTTGAAACTAAACCTTCTAAATTGCATTGATTTTAAGATAAATCTTGTGATTCGCTTGGATTTGAAGCTAACTCGTTTGTTTCGCCTGCATTTGAAGCTATATCATTTATATCGCAAGTATGTGAAACTAAATCATTTGTTTCGCATGGATTTGAAGCTAAGCCTTCTGCTTCGCATTGATTTGAAACTAAATCATGTGTTTCGCATGGATTTGAAGCTAAGCCTTCTACTTCACATTGATTTGAAACTAAATCATGTGGTTCGCATGGATTTGAAGCTAAATCAGGTGTTTCGCACAGATTTGAAGCTAACTCGTTTATTTCGCCTGCATTTGAAGCTATATCAGTTATATCGCATGTATTTGAAGCTAAATCATTTGCGTCGCATGGCTTTGAGGATAAGCCTCCTACTTCGCATTGATTTGAAACTAAACCATGTGTTTCGCTTGATTTGAAGCTAACTCGTTTGTTTCGCCTGCATTTGAAGCTATATCATTTATATCGCAAGTATATGAAGCTAAATCATTTGTGCTGCATGGCTTTGAAGCTAACTCGTTTGTTTCGCATGCATTGAAGCTATATCACTTCTATCGCAAGTATTTGAAGCTAAATCATTTGTGTCGCATGGATTTGAAGCTAAGCCTTCTACTTCGCATTGATTTGAAACTAAATCATCTGTTTTGCTTGGATTTGAATCTAACTCGTTTGTTTCGCTTGCATTTGAAGCTAAATCAATTATATCGCAAGTATTTGAAGCTGAATCATTTGTGTCGCATGGCTTTGAGGATAAGCCTTCTACTTCGCATTAATTTGAAGGTAAATCATGTGTTTCGCTTGGATTTGAAGCGAAGCCTTCTACTTCGCATTGATTTGGAACTAAATCATGTGTTTCGCTTGGATTTGAAGCTAACTCGTTTGTTTGGCATGCATTTGAAGCTATATCAATTGTATCGCAAGTATTTGAAGCTAAATCATTTGTGTCGCATGGCTTTGAGGATAAGCCTTCTACTTCGCATTAATTTGAAGGTAAATCACGTGCTTCGCTTGGATTTGAAGCTAACTCGTTTGTTTCGCCTGCATTTGAAGCTATATCATTTATATCGCAAGTATGTGAAACTAAATCATTTGTTTCGCATGGATTTGAAGCTAAGCCTTCTGCTTCGCATTGATTTGAAACTAAATCATGTGTTTCGCATGGATTTGAAGCTAAGCCTTCTACTTCACATTGATTTGATACTAAATCATGTGGTTCGCATGGATTTGAAGCTAAATCATGTGTTTCGCACAGATTTGAAGCCAACTCGTTTATTTCGCCTGCATTTGAAGCTATATCAGTTATATCGCAAGTATTTGAAGCTAAATCATTTGTGTCGCATGGCTTTGAGGATAAGCCTCCTACTTCGCATTGATTTGAAACTAAACCATGTGTTTCGCTTGGATTTGAAGCTAACTCGTTTGTTTCGCCTGCATTTGAAGCTATATCGTTTATATCGCAAGTATATGAAGCTAAATCATTTGTGTTGCATGGCTTTGAAGCTAACTCGTTTGTTTCGCCTGAATTGAAGCTATATCACTTCTATCGCAAGTATTTGAAGCTAAATCATTTGTGTCGCATGGATTTGAAGCTAAGCCTTCTACTTCGCATTGATTTGGAACTAAATCATGTGTTTCGCTTGGATTTGAAGCTAACTCGTTTGTTTCGCATGCATTTGAAGCTATATCAATTGTATCGCAAGTATTTGAAGCTAAATCATTTGTGTCGCATGGCTTTGTGGATAAGCCTTCTAATTCGCATTAATTTGAAGGTAAATCACGTGCTTCGCTTGGATTTGAAGCTAACTCGTTTGTTTCGCCTGCATTTGAAGCTATATCATTTATATCGCAAGTATGTGAAACTAAATCATTTGTTTCGCATGGATTTGAAGCTAAGCCTTCTGCTTCGCATTGATTTGAAACTAAATCATGTGTTTCGCTTGGATTTGAAGTTAACTCGTTTGTTTCGCCTGCATTTGAAGCTATATCATTTATATCGCAAGTATATGAAGCTAAATCATTTGTGTTGCATGGCTTTGAAGCTAACTCGTTTGTTTCGCCTGCATTTAAGCTATATCACTTCTATCGCAAGTATTTGAAGCTAAATCATTTGTGTCGCATGGATTTGAAGCTAAGCCTTCTACTTCGCATTGATTTGGAACTAAATCATGTGTTTCGCATGGATTTGAAGCTAACTCGTTTGTTTCGCCTGCATTTGATGCTATATCAATTATATCGCAAGTATTTGAAGCTGAATCATTTGTGTCGCATGGCTTTGAGAATAAGCCTTCTACTTCGCATTAATTTGAAGGAAAATCATGTGTTTCGCTTGGATTTGAAGCTAAACCTTCTACTTCGCATTGATTTGGAACTAAATCATGTGTTTCGCTTGGATTTGAAGCTAACTCGTTTGTTTCGCATGCATTTGAAGCTGTATCAATTGTATCGCAAGTATTTGAAGCTAAATCATTTGTGTCGCATGGCTTTGAGGATAAGCCTCCTACTTCTCATTGATTTGAAACTAAACCATGTGTTTCGCTTGGATTTGAAGCTAACTCGTTTGTTTCGCCTGCATTTGAAGCTATATCATTTATATCGCAAGTATATGAAGCTAAATCATTTGTGTTGCATGGCTTTGAAGTTAACTCGTTTGTTTCGCCTGCATTGAAGCTATATTACTTCTATCGCAAGTATTTGAAGCTAAATCATTTGTGTTGCATGGCTTTGAGGATAAGCCTCCTACTTCGCATTGATTTGAAACTAAACCATGTGTTTCGCTTGGATTTGAAGCTAACTCGTTTGTATCGCCTGCATTTGAAGCTATATCATTTATATCGCAAGTATATGAAGCTAAATCATTTGTGTTGCATGGCTTTGAAGCTAACTCGATTGTTTCGCCTGCATTGAAGCTATATCACTTCTATCGCAAGTATTTGAAGCTAAATCAGTTGTGTCGCTTGGATTTGAAGCTAAGCCTTCTACTTCGCATTGATTTGGAACTAAATCATGTGTTTCGCTTGGATTTGAAGCTAACTCGTTTGTTTCGCATGCATTTGAAGCTATATCAATTGTATCGCAAGTATTGGAAGCTAAACCATTTGTGTCGCATGGCTTTGAAGCTAAGCCTCCTACTTCGCATTGATTTGAAGCTAAATCATGTGTTTCGCACAGATTTGAAGCTAACTCGTATGTTTCGCCTGCATTTGATGCTATATCAATTATATCGCAAGTATTTGAAGCTAAATCATTTGTGTCGCATGGATTTGAAGCTAAGCCTTCTACTTCGCATTGATTTGGAACTAAATCATGTGTTTCGCTGGGATTTGAAGCTAACTCGTTTGTTTCGCATGCATTTGAAGCTATATCAATTGTATCGCAAGTATTTGAAGCTAAATCATTTGTGTCGCATTGCTTTGAGGATAAGGCTTCTACTTTGCATTAATTTGAAGGTAAATCACGTGCTTCGCTTGGATTTGAAGCTAACTCGTTTGTTTCGCCTGCATTTGAAGCTATATCATTTAAATCGCAAGTATGTGAAACTAAATCATTTGTTTCGCATGGATTTGAAGCTAAGCCTTCTGCTTCGCATTGATTTGAAACTAAATCATGTGTTTCGCATGGATTTGAAGCTAAGCCTTCTACTTCACATTGATTTGAAACTAAATCATGTGGTTCGCATGGATTTGAAGCTAAATCATGTGTTTCGCACAGATTTGAAGCTAACTCGTTTATTTCGCCTGCATTTGAAGCTATATCAGTTATATCGCTAGTATTTGAAGCTAAATCATTTGTGTCGCATGGCTTTGAGGATAAGCGTCCTACTTCGCATTGATTTGAAACTAAACCATGTGTTTCGCTTGGATTTGAAGCTAACTCGTTTGTTTCGCATGCATTTGAAGCTATATCATTTATATCGCAAGTATATGAAGCTAAATCATTTGTGTTGCATGGCTTTGAAGCTAACTCGTTTCTTTCGCCTGCATTGAAGCTATATCACTTCTATCGCAAGTATTTGAAGCTAAAACATTTGTGTCGCAAGAATATGAAGCTAAACCATGTGTTTCGCATGAATTTAAAGCTAAATCATGTGATTCGCACAGATTTGAAGCTAACTCGTTTGTTTCGCCCTTATTTGAAGCAATATCATTTATATCGCAAGTCTGTGAAGCTAAATCATTTGTTTCGCATGGAGTTGAAGCTAAGGCTTCTACTTCGCATTGATTTTACACAAAATCATGTGTTTCGCTTGGATTTGAAGCTAACTCGTTTGTTTCGCCTGCATTTGATGCTGTATCAATTATCAATTATATCGCAAGTCTGTGAAGCTAAATCATTTGTTTCGCATGGAGTTGAAGCTAAGGCTTCTACTTCGCATTGATTTTACACAAAATCATGTGTTTCGCTGGGATTTGAAGCTAACTCGTCTGTTTCGCCTGCATTTGAAGCTATATCATTTATATCGCAAGTATATGAAGCTAAACCATTTGTTTCGGAAGAATATGAAGCTAAACCATGTGTTTCGCCTCGATTTGAAGCTAACTCGTTTATTTCGCCTGCATTTGAAGCTATATCAATTATATCGCAAGTATTTGAAGTTAAATCATCTGTGTCGCATGGCTTTGAGGATAAGCCGCCTACTTCGCATTGATTTGGAACTAAATCATGTGTTTCGCTTGGATTTGAAGCTACCTCGTTTGTTTCGCCTGCATTTGAAGCTATATCAATTATATTGCAAGTATTTGAATCTGAATCACTTGTGTCGCATGGCTTTGACGATAAGCCTTCTACTTCGCATTAATTTGAAGGTAAATCATGGGTTTCGCTTGGATTTGAAGCTAACTCGTTTGTTTCGCCTGCATTTGAAGCTATATCATTTATATCGCAAGTATGTGAAACTAAATCATTTGTTTCGCATGGATATGAAGCTATGCCTACTACTTCGCTTTGATTTGTAACTAAAACATGTGTTTCGCATGGATTTGAAGGTAAATCATGTGTTTCGCGTGGATTTGAAACTAATTCGTTTGTTTCGCCTGCATTTGAAGCTAAATCATGTTTATCACAAGTATCTGAATCTAAACCTTTTTTTCGCAGGAATATGAAGCTAAACCATGTGTTTCGCATGAATTTGAAGCTAAATCATGTGTTTCGCACAGATTTGAAGCTAACTCGTTTGTTTCGCCTGCATTTGAAGCTATATCATTTATATCGCAAGTATGTGAAACTAAATCATTTGTTTCGCATGGATTTGAAGCTAAGCCTTCTGCTTCGCATTGATTTGAAACTAAATCATGTGTTTCGCATGGATTTGAAGCTAAGCCTTCTACTTCACATTGATTTGAAACTAAATCATGTGGTTCGCATGGATTTGAAGCTAAATCATGTGTTTCGCACAGATTTGAAGCTAACTCGTTTATTTCGCCTGCATTTGAAGATATATCAGTTATATCGCAAGTATTTGAAGCTAAATCATTTGTGTTGCATGACTTTGAAGCTAACTCGTTTCTTTCGCCTGCATTGAAGCTATATCACTTCTATCGCAAGTATTTGAAGCTAAAACATTTGTGTCGCATGGGTTTGAAGCTATATCATTTATATCGCAAATATATGAAGCTAAACCATTTGTTTCGCAAGAATATGAAGCTAAACCATGTGTTTCGCATGAATTTGAAGCTAAATCATGTGTTTCGCACAGATTTGAAGCTAACTCGTTTGTTTCGCCCTTATTTGAAGCAATATCATTTATATCGCAAGTCTGTGAAGCTAAATCATTTGTTTCGCATGGAGTTGAAGTTAAGGCTTCTACGTCGCATTGATTTGACACTAAATCATGTGTTTCGCTTGGATTTGAAGCTAACTCGTTTGTTTCGCCTGCATTTGAAGCTATATCAATTATATCGCAAGTATTTGAAGCTAAATCATTTGTGTTGCATGGCTTTGAAGCTAACTCGTTTCTTTCGCCTGCATTGAAGCTATATCACTTCTATCGCAAGTATTTGAAGCTAAAACATTTGTGTCGCATGGGTTTGAAGCTATATCATTTATATCGCAAATATATGAAGCTAAACCATTTGTTTCGCAAGAATATGAAGCTAAACCATGTGTTTCGCATGAATTTGAAGCTAAATCATGTGTTTCGCACAGATTTGAAGCTAACTCGTTTGTTTCGCCCTTATTTGAAGCAATATCATTTATATCGCAAGTCTGTGAAGCTAAATCATTTGTTTCGCATGGAGTTGAAGTTAAGGCTTCTACGTCGCATTGATTTGACACTAAATCATGTGTTTCGCTTGGATTTGAAGCTAACTCGTTTGTTTCGCCTGCATTTGAAGCTATATCAATTATATCGCAAGTATTTGAAGCTAAATCATTTGTGTCGCATGCCTTTGAAGATAAGCCTTCTACTTTGCATTAATTTGAAGGTAAATCAGGTGTTTAGCTTGGATTTGAAGGCAACTCGTTTGTTTCGCCTGCATTTGAAGCTAAATCATGTTTATCACAATTATCTGAATCTAAACCATTTGTTTCGCAAGAATATGAAGCTAAACCATGTGTTTCGCATGAATTTGAAGCTAAATCATGTATTTCGCACAGATTTGAAGCTAACTCGTTTGTTTCGCCTGCATTTGAAGCTATATCAATTATATCGCATGTATTTGAAGCTAAATCGTTTGTGTCGCATGGCTTTGAGGACAAGCCTTCCACTTTGCATTAATTTGAAGGTAAATCATGTGTTTCGCTTGGATTTGAAGCTAAGCCTTCTACTTCAAATTGATTTGGAACTAAATCATGTGTTTCGCTTGGATTTGAAGCTAACTCGGTTGTTTCGCATGCATTTGAGGCTATATCAATTGTATCGCATGTATTTGAAGCTAAACCATTTGTGTCGCATGGCTTTGAGGATAAGCCTTCTACTTCGCATTAATTTGAATCTAAATCATGTGTTTCCCTTGAATTTGATGCTAACTCGTTTGTTTCGTATGCAGTTGAAGCTAAATCATGTTTATCACAATTATCAGAAGCAAAACCATTTGTTTCACAAGAATATGAAGCTAAACCATATGTTACGCATGAATTTGAATCTAAATCATTTTTCTCCCATGGAATTGATGCTAAATCATGTGTTTCGCATGGATTTGAAGCTAAGCCTTCTACGTCGCATTGGTTTGTATCTAAATTATGTGTTTCGCCTGCATTTGAAGCTAAATAATGTTTATCACAATTATCGGAATCTAAACCATTTGTTTCGCAAGAATATGAAGCTAAACCATGTGTTTCGCATGAATTAGAAGCTGACTCATGTGTTTCAAATAGATTTGAGGCTAACTCGTTTATTTCGCCTGCATTTGAAGCTATATCAATTATATAACAAGTACTTGAAGCTAAATCATTTGTGTCGCGTGACTTTGAAGATAAACCTTCTACTTTGCATTAATTTGAAGGTAAATCATGTGTTTCGTATGGATTTGAACCTAACTCGTTTGTTTCGCCTGCATTTGAAGCTATATCATTTAATCACAAGTATGTGAAGCTAAATAATCTGTTTCGCATGAATCTTAAGCTAAATCATGTGTTTCGCATGGAATTGAAGCTACCTGGTTTGTTTCGCCTGCATTTGATGCTGTATCACTTATATTCGCAAGTATTTGAAGCTAAGTCATTTGTTTCGCATGGATATGGAACTAAGCCATCTACTTCGCATTGATTTGAAGCTAAATCACGTGTCTCGCTTGGTTTTAATGCTAACTCGTTTGTTTCGCATGCGGTTGAAGTTAAATCATGTTTATCACAAGTATATGAAGCTAAACCGTTTGTTTCGCAATAATATGAAGCTAAACCTTGTGTTTCGCTTGGATTTGAAGCTAAATCATGTAATTCGCATGGATTTGAAGCTAACTCGTTTGTTTCGCCGGCATTTGAAGCTAAATCATGTTTATCACAAGTATCTGAAGCTAAACCACTTGTTTCGCAAGCATATGAAGCTAAACCACGTGTTTCGCATCAATTTGAAGCTAAATCATGTGTTTCGCATAGACTTGAAGCTAACTCGTTTGTTTCGCCTGCATTTGAAGCTATATCACTTCTAGCGCAGGTATTTGAAGCTAATCATTCGTATGGCATCGATTTGAAGCTAAGCCTTCTACTTCGCATTGATTTGAAGCTAAATCGTGTGTTTCGCTTGGATTTTAAACTAACTCGTTTGTTTCGCATGCAGTTGAAGCTAAATCATGTTTATCACAAGTATCTGAAGCTAAACCACTTGTTTCCCAAGTATATGAAGCTAAACCATGTGCTCCGCATTGATTTGAAGATAAATCTTGTGTTCCGCATGGATCTGAAGCTAACTCGTTTGTTTTGCCTGCATTTGATGTTATAACATTTATAACGCAAGTATTTGAAGCTAAATCATTTGTTTCGCAAGTATTTGAAGAAATATCATTTGTTTCGCATGGATTTGAAGCTACCTCATTTGTTTCGCCTGCAGTTGAATCTATATCACTTATATCGCAAGTATTTGAAGCTAAATGATTTGTTCCGCATGGATTTGAAGCTACGCCTTCTACTTTGCATTGAGTTTTAGCTAAATCATGTGTTTCGCATGGATTTGATGCTAACTCGTTTGTTTCGCATGAATTTGAAGCTGTATCACTTATATTCGCAAGTATTTGAAGCTAAGTCATTTTTTTCGCATGGATATGAAGCTAAGCCATCTACTTCGCATTGATTTGAAGCTAAATCATGTGTCTCGCT